>NW_025273786.1:0-1337 GCF_018294505.1 Triticum aestivum | reverse complement strand
GGGAAGAGCAATGCCTACGGAGAGGCATGCTATGCAGATGGCAGCCCGCGAGGCGATAGCTCGTCTCAGGGATGTCCTTCCCGCGATGAAGACTCGTCGTTACCGTTATCTTCCGTGCCATGTGCCTTACACCTGTCACTACGCATACTCCTGCGCCAGAGGAGAACGAGACGAGGCTTTTGAGATGCTCATTGAGTATCTCCGGGCCTTGGAGGCAGCCTTCGACAACCTGGTGGACGACTTCGTAGCTACCCGCATGGACTCAGTCCATGGCTGTGCTGCCAACAGGAGGGAGCTCCTACCCATCGCTCCGCCACTGACTTTTGTCTCGTCATCAGCATCTTTTACGCCTGCTCGTCGCCTGCCTTCTACCGAAGAATTCAACCAAGTCATTGCGCCCACTCCAGCGCGCACTGCACCAACCTTCGCGCCCACTCCTGTACGTGTTGCTCCGCCCCTGACAACCGCTCCGTCCGCTCTGCGCAACACTACACGTATGGAGCCCATTAGCGAGGAGGAAGTCGAGTCCCCAACCTCGCTACGCCTCGCCCTCGGCAGGGCAAAGGAGGTCGTCAACATCTCCGCCTGAGTACGCTTAGCTGCCGTGTATTGTACCACTTTGTAAGATATGTACATAGGTTGTGAGAAGTAGCCTGTTTGCGCATCATGTATGATCTGGAGAAGTGCACTAGCCTAAATAACATGTCAGGATTTCGTACGCATATCCTGAGTGATGTATTGTATAATTACCAACCGCGTGTAAGATATGTAATGAGCAGTCCTTCTCCGTGCGCAAGTCGATTTGTTTTTCTTAAGTAAGCCGAGTTATTTAATTCTATCTGCCAACTTTATGCATTTATGGTTTTGTTTTGTGACTCTTTCCGCTTTTCTTGTGAGTTTTACAAAAATATATCCCCAGAGTGAAAAATGTCTCGTCCTTGGACACGTTCCATGCCAACTCCACCAGAGGAAAGTTATGATACACAACCCAACAACGAGTTCACTCAGGGACAGTCAAGCCAACAGGGCAGTGAATCGGCACTTTCACAAATGTGCCGCCTTTATGAGCAGAGTCAGCAACAACATCGGGAGATGATGAACCAAGTCATCAACATGGGAAATCACCATGGACAGTATCAACAGCATTCCAAGTTATCTGAACTACAGAAGACACGTCCTCAAACATTTTCTCACACTGACAAGCCTCTTGAAGCCGAGGACTGGCTTCGAGATATGGAGAGGAAATTAATTATTGCAAAGTGTTCAGATCTCGAGAAAGTACTATATGCTCCACACTATCTCACAGGAGCAGCCGCATCGTGGTGGGAGAATTTTCT
>NW_025273785.1:0-1337 GCF_018294505.1 Triticum aestivum | reverse complement strand
CAAATCGTCCAATGAAAGCACGTAAAACTTCGTTCATTAGTCTCATGAAAGTACTAGGCGCATTAGTTAACCCAAAAGGCATGACTAACCACTCATATAATCCAAACTTAGTTTTAAATGTTGTTTTCCATTCATCTCCCAATTTCATACGAATTTGATGGTAGCCACTACGCAAATCAACTTTGGAGAATATTGTAGAGCCACTCAATTCATCAAGCATATCATCTAGCCTAGGAATAGGATGACGATAACGAATAGTAATATTATTAATGCCTCTACAATCAACACACATACGTGATGTACCATCCTTTTTCGGCACTAGAATAATAGGAACAGCACAAGGACTAAGGGATTCGCGTATATAACCTTTGTCGAGAAGCTCTTGTACTTGACGCATAATCTCCTTCGTCTCCTTTGGATTGGTACGGTATGGTGCACGGTTTGGTAGTGAAACACCGGGAATTAAGTCAATCTGATGCTCAATCCCTCGAATAGGCGGTAATCCCGGTGGCACGTCTTGTGGAAAAACGTCAGCGAACTCCTGCAAAATGTTAGTGACAGCAGGAGGCAAAGAGGAAGGCACGTCCTCAAATGAAAATAATGCCTCTTTGCACACAAAAGCATAGCAAACAGATTTGCTGAAATCTAGCTCATCAATATCAGATTTGGTGGCAAATAAACATGCACTTTTCAATTTAATTTCAGAAGCAACACTAGATGGTTGATTATTAGGCTTCATTTGTTGCTCAAATTCTTTTGCCACAATCTGATTTTCACTCTTATTCTTCTCCTATTGTGCTTTATTAGCTCTATTAATATCATCTTTCAAAATGGAATCAGGAGTCATAGGAAGCAAAGTAATATTTTTATCCTGATGAACAAGAGTATAGTGATTGTTTCTACCATGGTGTACAGAATTTTTATCAAATTGCCATGGTCTACCAAGTAATAAGGAACATGCTTGCATAGGTACCACATCACAATCAACATAATCAGCATATGTAGAGATACTAAAATGCACACGGACAGTACGTGTTACCTTAACCTTGCCGCTGTTGTTGAACCATTGGATGTAGTAAGGATGTGGATGTGGTCTTGTGGTGAGAGAAAGCTTCTCCACCATCTCCATGCTAGCCAAGTTGTTGCAGCTCCCTCCGTCTATTATGACGCGCACAGAACGTTCCTTCACAACTCCCTTGGTATGGAACAAATTGTGCCTCTGATTTTGCTCAGCTTGTGTGACCTGCACACTCAAAACATGTTGAGCAACTAAACATTCATACCTGTCAGCGTCTTCAGGAGCCATGTATTGCGTCTCATGATCAGAATCATCTCCA
>NW_025273784.1:0-1337 GCF_018294505.1 Triticum aestivum | reverse complement strand
GGACTGATGGTAATTTTTCATAATTTTTTGTGATGGAGAAGTATCTGAACACTTCCCTCTACGCGGATTGCTCTTCGCACGTCTACGACTGTGGCCGGCGGCCTCCGGGGGCTAGCATACCGTCAAATCTTGCGTAGGCGGCCTCTCACAAATCTGGAAGTGTTGAGGCGGTTGCAAACGCCCAGCACGCGTCTCCGGGGTGTGCCCCCCCCCTCACGGACGCCGCCGCCGCCGGCACCTTGAGGGGGGAAACGGACGCGTCGGGTCTACACGGAGTGGATGTAGCTGTGGGTTTGGCCCGGATGTTGCTCCAAAGTGTTCCTCTGGGCCGACCTAACACAACCGGGTGGAGAGGTCCACTGGTCAAAGCCCGTCCGTGCAAAGTCAAAGGGCTAGATCCCGTGGTCAAACGCTACAGGGTTAGCCGGGACGGGGGCCCTGGGGGTAGCAATGCCACCGGAGCGTCGTAACGGGCCCTCATACATGCGGGGTGGTGTTGTGGCATGTCCGAAGAGGCGGCACGCGTCTCCGGGTTGTGGCCCCCCTCAAGGACGGCAATGAAACGGTAGTAGACGTTCTGCGGTAACGATGCAGCGTGAATATTATTAAATACTTGGAGCGCAATAAAATCATGAGTTTTTTACACAACGTGGGCACATGTGCTATAGGACTGATGGTAATTTTTCATAATTTTTTGTGATAGAGAAGTATCTGAACACTTCCCTCTACGCGGATTGCTCTTCGCACGTCTACGACTGTGGCCGGCGGCCTCCGGGGGCTAGCATACCGTCAAATCTTGCGTAGGCGGCCTCTCACAAATCTGGAAGTGTTGAGGCGGTTGCAAACGCCCAGCATGCGTCTCCGGGGTGTGCCCCCCCCCCCCTCACGGACGCCGCCGCCGCCGGCACCTGGAGGGGGGAAACGGACGCGTCGGGTCTACACGGAGTGGATGTAGCTGTGGGTTTGGCCCGGATGTTGCTCCAAAGTGTTCCTCTGGGCCGACCTAACACAACCGGGTGGAGAGGTCCACTGGTCAAAGCCCGTCCGTGCAAAGTCAAAGGGCTAGATCCCGTGGTTAAACGCTACAGGGTTAGCCGGGACGGGGGCCCTGGGGGGTAGCAATGCCACCGGAGCGTCGTACCGGGCCCTCATACATGCGGGATGGTCTTGTGGCATGTCCGAAGAGGCGGCACGCCTCTCCGGGTTGTGGCCCCCCTCACGGACGGCAATGAAACGGTAGTAGACGTTCTACGGTAACGATGCAGCGTGAATATTATTAAATACTTGGAGCGCGATAAAATCATGAGTTTTTTACACAACGTGGGCACATGTGCTAT
>NW_025273783.1:0-1337 GCF_018294505.1 Triticum aestivum | reverse complement strand
AATAGTCCATGAAACGGGCCAGAATCAGCCAAAACTGTGAGTGTTGATGGCTGACACGTAAGCGCACCTTGGGGTTCAACAACTATGGAAATCACTTCAGGACTAGAAAACGGTGACTAATAGTCCACAAAACACGTTAGAATTGGCCAAAACTGTGAGTGTTCATAACCGACACGTAAGCGCACCCGGGGGTTCGTTAATCGTTGAAATCATTCTGGGCCCCAAAATAGTGAGTAATAGTCCACAAAACGGGCCAGAATTGGCAAAACTAATAGTATTGATGACCGACGTGTAAACGCACCCTGCAGTTCGTTAATCATTGAAATCACTCCGGGGCCCCAAAACTGTGAGTGTTGATGGCCGACACGTAAACGCACCTTAGGGTTAACCCACTATGGAATCGTGTCGGGACCCCTAAATGATGAGTAATAGTCCACGAATTGCGTCAGAATTGGCCAAAACTGTGAGTGTTGACGACAGAGACGCAAACGCACCGCGGGGTTTGTAAATAGTGGAAATCGCTCTGGGACGCCGAAAAGGTGAGTAATAGTGCACGAGACGGACCAGAAATTGGCCAAAATTGTGAGTGTCATTGACCAACACGAAAACGCACCACGGGGTTCGTAAATCGTGGAAATCACTCCGGGACCCCCAAAACTAAGTAGTACTCTACGAAATGGGCCAAAATAGCCAAAACTGCGAGTGTTGATGACTGACACATAAACGCACCCCGGTGTTCGCCAATCATGGAAATCACGCCGGGACCCAAAAACAGAGTAATAGTCCAAGAAACGGGCCAGAATCGGCCAAAACTGCGAGAGTTGATGACCGACATGTAAATGCACCCTGCGGTTCGTTAACCGTGGAAATCACTCTAGGTCCCCAAAACAGTGAAAAATAGTCCATGAAACGGGCCAGAATCAGCCAAAACTGTGAGTGTTGATGGCTGACACGTAAGCGCACCTTGGGGTTCAACAACTATGGAAATCACTTCAGGACTAGAAAACGGTGACTAATAGTCCACAAAACACGTTAGAATTGGCCAAAACTGTGAGTGTTCATAACCGACACGTAAGCGCACCCGGGGGTTCGTTAATCGTTGAAATCATTCTGGGCCCCAAAATAGTGAGTAATAGTCCACAAAACGGGCCAGAATTGGCAAAACTAATAGTATTGATGACCGACGTGTAAACGCACCCTGCAGTTCGTTAATCATTGAAATCACTCCGGGGCCCCAAAACTGTGAGTGTTGATGGCCGACACGTAAACGCACCTTAGGGTTAACCCACTATGGAATCGTGTCGGGACCCCTAAATGATGAGTAATAGTCCACGAAT
>NW_025273782.1:0-1337 GCF_018294505.1 Triticum aestivum | reverse complement strand
GTTCTGATAGAGGCAAAGGTGTCCCGTCTTTCGATGAGATGATGGATATCGCTTTGGTGGAAGTCGACTTTGACGATCCGACTACGAACGTGCGAGGACGTCGCGCCTTAGCAATCGCTAAACCAACTCCGAGAGGTTATTGACCACGCCGGAGCACGATCAACCTGACCACGAGGGTCTGTTTCCTGCGAGCAAACGAAGAACAAGCAAGAAACTGAGATTGCAATCTGGATATTGCGAATATAAGATGAAAGCTTTATTGATCAAGGTGGGGTTCTGTGACGCCTTGGTTTGGTCGTTGAACACAAACGAAGTACGCGAAGTTGCAGCTATGGCGAACTTTTAATCTAAACAAAACCCAAAGTCTAAACGATGCCCTAAGGGCTGTATATATGGAGGAAGAGGGGGGAATTTCGTGGCCCTTGGTGGAGGGGTCCGAAATCAACCCTATCTATTGTTTCCCCACACATACGGACTCTAAAAATAGCCTATACTTATGTATTTCGAAATTACATGGGCCTGGCCCAATAATAAGGTGACGCAGCACCTAAAATAGCCTCGGGACGAAATTTATGAAGTGGCATCTTGTATATTTCGTCCAAGGCTTCATGCACCCATTATGGTGGCTTCAAAGTCCTGAAATCATCACTTGTAACTCCGTTCTTGTTCCCCTTGCGCATGCCATCATCTCCATGCTTGTTCTTGCTCCAATGTTCATCCTTCTCCAAGCTAGGCCGTTCATTTGTAAGCAAAACAAATGTATCCAATTTAGGCAGCATCATATTCTCATGAACATTAGAATCATTACCAAGAAACGAAAGTACCTGGTAATTTAGTTGGCGTGCACGAGCTCTAGTAATTGGTCCAGTATGTATAGCAGTAGGGGCTGTGGGTGTAACAATTGTATTGATGTCCTCATCATCCTCCCCTTCTTGAAATGAAGTCGTCCTTGACGGAAGTTCATCTTCCTCACCCAAATAAGGCTTCAAATCTGCAATGTTAAAAGTGGGACTAACCCCAAAATCTGCAGGCAGCTCAAGTTTATATGCATTATCATTTATTTTCTCTAACACCTTAAAGGGACCATCAGCACGTGGCATTAACTTTGATTTGCGCAAATCAGGAAATCTATCCTTACGCAAATGTAACCAAACAAGATCTCCAGGTGCAAACACAACATGTTTTCTACCCTTATCTCCAGCAAGTTTATATTTAGCATTCATGCGCTCAATGTTTTCCTTAGTTAACTCATGCATTTTTAAAATCAATTCAGCACGTTGTTTAGCATCAAAATTAACCTTCTCCGAAGATGGAAGAGGCAACAAATCAATAGGTGC
>NW_025273781.1:0-1337 GCF_018294505.1 Triticum aestivum | reverse complement strand
AGTAGGCACCTCCGGTGTAGTAGGGGTCGTCGTCGACGGTGGCGTCTGGCTCCTGGACTCCAGCATCTGGTTGCAACAACCAGAAAGAAAGGAAAGGGGGAAAAAGGGGGGAGAAAGCAACCGTGAGTACTCATCCAAAGTACTCGCAAGCAAGGAACTAAACTACATATGCATGGGTATATGTGTAAGGAGGCCATATCAGTGGACTGAACTGCAGAATGCCAGAATAAGAGGGGGATAGCTAGTCCTATCGAAGACTACGCTTCTGGCAGCCTCCGTCTTGCATCAAGTAGAAGAGAGTAGATTGAAGTCATCCAAGTAGCATCTCCAAGTAGCATCTCCAAATAGCATCTCATAGCATAATCCTACCCGGCAATCCTCTCCTCGTCGCCCTGCGGAAAAGCGATCACCGGGTTGTCTGTGGAACTTGGAAGGGTGTGTTTTATTAAGTATCCGGTTCTAGTTGTCATAAGGTCAAGGTACAACTCCAAGTCGTCCTGTTACCGAAGATCGCGGCTATTCGAATAGATTAACTTCCCTGCAGGGGTGCACCACATAACCTAACACGCTCGATCCCATTTGGCCGGACACACTTTCCTAGGTCATGCCCGGCCTCGGAAGATCAACACGTCGCAGCCCCACCTAGGCAAAACAGAGAGGTCAGCACGCCGGTCTAAACCTAAGCGCGCAGGGGTCTGGGCCCATCGCCCTGAGCACACCTGCACGTTGCGTGGGCGGCCGAAAGCAGACCTAGCCTAGTGGCGTTCCAGTCCAATTCGGCGCGCGCCGCTCCGTCGCTGACGTCTGAAGTGCTTCGGCTGATACCACGACGTCGGGATACCCATAACTACTCCCACGTAGATGGTTAGTGCGTATAGGCTCATAGCCGACTCAGATCAAATACCAAGGTCTCGTTAAGCGTGTTAAGTATCCGCGAACGCCGAACAGGGCCAGGCCCACCCGTCTCCTAGGTGGTCTCAACCTGCCCTGTCGCTCCGCCACAAAGTAACAGTCGAGGGCCGTCGGGAACCCAGGCCCACCTCTACCGGGATGGAGCCACCTGTCCTTTCAGCCCCCTCGTCAGAATCACTTGCGGGTACTCAATGAGCTGACCCGACTTTAGTCACCATCTGTATAGTATGTATGTATGTATAGTATATACCCGTGATCACCTCCCAAGTGATCACGGCCCGATAGTATAGCAAGGCAGACTGACAAGAATGTAGGGCCAATGATGATAAACTAGCATCCTATACTAAGCATATAGGATTGCAGGTAAGGTATCAACAGATGTAGCGACAATGTCAGGCTATGCATCAGAATAGGATTAACGAAAG
>NW_025273780.1:0-1337 GCF_018294505.1 Triticum aestivum | reverse complement strand
GCAGTGCTTTACCCTGTAAACCTGGAGCACTCCACCACAACAACCCCATTCCATATGGCTATGCTTGTGTCACGGTGGAAGACATAGTCCAAGGGTTTGAGGACCTGGAGATTGACAAACCTACACCCGAAGGGGATAGCAGACTTGGAGATGTCAAGCGCCAGTTCATTCTATGGAAAAAGAAGTACATAGTGTTTCCAGACGAGGCGCCAAGGCTAGCAAGTCCACCCCCCTCCGATGGTGGTGGTGGTGGTGGCGGTGGTGGCGGTGGTGGTGGTCGTGGTGGTTCACCTACACCTCCTTCACGCCATTCGACGCCGTCCCCCGATCCACAACCTCCGGCGGGTACGACGCCCCCCAATCCTCCTTCGGCGGGTACGACGCCCCCCAATCCACCTCCGGCGGGTACGACGCCCCCCAATCCTCCTCCGGCGGGTACGACGCCCCCCAATCCACCTCCGGCAAAGAAGCAGAAGCAGGCGGACAGCAAGGAAACCTGCTCCTGGACTATTAACCCAGACCCTTATGTACCTAAGACCACAAGGGTACCGGAGCCATCGCTGAAGCCTCTCCTCCCAAGGCCTGGGGAACTTAGTGAAGCTGACCTCACATTGGCCGCGTCTACTGATTATGAGAAATGGAAGGCGGATATGAAGGCGAAAAAAGTGCCTGAGCCCAAGCAAGTATTCACTGAGAAGCAAAAGAAGTGGGCTAAGGATTTTTTGACGACACCGTCCCGAGCCGAGCTGAATATGCCTGACGACTATGGACATGAACTTCGTAGGCAAGCAAAAATATTGAAGGAGGAAGAAAGTAAAAAAAGCGGGAAACAAGTTGACCAGCTCGGGATGCAGAAGAAACAATCGATCCCCCCGCTCATAGTGAAAGCCGGTTCGGAAGAGGACCCCGAGATCATAGCAGCTGCGGCAGCACTTGGATTGACTGTAGCGGCTGCCATGAAACAAGCGTCCGAGATGGGTTTGACTGTTCGTGCCTTCTTAGACCTTGAGGATGCGC
Source organism: Triticum aestivum (assembly GCF_018294505.1). Classification (NCBI taxonomy): domain Eukaryota; kingdom Viridiplantae; phylum Streptophyta; class Magnoliopsida; order Poales; family Poaceae; genus Triticum; species Triticum aestivum. The sequence goes on along the minus strand of NW_025273780.1, from coordinate 320 downwards.
CTGCAGGTGAGATAACATTACAATATGTGCGGAAGGGGCCTCTCGTCGAGCCTGAGAAGGAAAATAGTCTACCAACACAAATGCGAAATCTGCTACGTTGGTACAAGCAATTCATAACATGGGCCGACAAAGAATATGTTTATGCGGATGTTACACATGAGCATCACATCAAACGGTACTCTGTAGAAGTTCATATGAGTGAATTATTCCAGCTGTTCAATCTGCGCGCCCTCGACAAATCTATGCTGAGTTGCTACGTTCTGTAAGTGATTTATTTCTACCTCATCTCGTTCTTCATTGCCTGCACTATATATATATAT
>NW_025273779.1:0-1337 GCF_018294505.1 Triticum aestivum | reverse complement strand
AAAAATAAAATTATTAAATAAAAATAAAAAAAATGATTAATAAAATTAATTATTAATTAATTAATTAACTAATGAATTAATTAAGTTAATTAATCCGGTTTAATTAATTTAATTAACTAGTTAAGTTTAATTAAACTGTAATTAGATTAACCTAAACCCTAATTAACCTAATTAGAGGATGACAGGTGGGTCCCCCTGGACCCACATGTCCGGGTTGACTTAGTCAACCCTGTTGACTGATGATGTCAGCATGACATCATGCTGATGTCATAAATGCAATTTCGAAATTAATTAAATAATTAATTAAATTCCTGAAATTAATAAAATCTTTTAAAAATCATATCTTTTAATCCGTAATCCGGGTTAAAATATTTTCAACATGAAAGTTGCTCAGAACGACGAGACGATTCCGGATATGCAGTCCGTTCGTCCGCCACACCCCCCTAACCTATCGAACCCGCAACTTTCCCCTCCGGCTCCTCTGCCCGAAAACACGAAACACCGGGAATACTTTCCCGGATGTTTTCCCCCCTTCACCGGTATCACCTACTACCGCGTTAGGGCACACCGAACACCGCGTATTGCCTTGTTATATTTTGTGATGCTTTGTTTGCTCTGTATTCATTATTTCTTCCCCCTCTTCTCTCCGGTAGACTACGAGACCGACGCTGCTGCTGCCCAATTTGACTACGGAGTTGACGACCCCTCTCTCTTGCCAGAGCAACCAGGCAAGCCCCCCCTTTGATCACCAGATATCGCCTACTCTTCTCTATACTGCTTGCATTAGAGTAGTGTAGCATGTTACTGCTTTTCGTTAATCCTATTCTGATGCATATCCTGTCATTGTTGCTACCGTCATTGATACCTTACCCGCAATCCTAAATGCTTAGTATACGATGCTAGTGTTCCATCAGTGGCCCTACACTCTTGTCCGTCTGCCATGCTATACTATTGGGCTGTGATCACTTCGGGAGGTGATCACGGGCATATACTATATACTATACACTGTTACATTACCTGTGATACTGTTCGGAGTTGGGGGCTGAAGGGGCAGGTGGTTCCATCCCGGTAGAGGTGGGCCTGGGTTCCCGACGGCCCTCGACTGTTACTTTGTGGCGGAGCGACAGGGTAGGTTGAGACCACCTAGGAGACAGGTGGGCCTAGCCCTGTTCGGCGTTCGCGGATACTTAACATGCTTAACGAGATCTTGGTATTTGATCTGAGTCGGCTACGAGCCTATACGCACTAACCATCTACGTGGGAGTAGTTATGGGTATCCCGACGTCGTGGTATCAGCCGAAGCACTTCAGACGTCAGCGACGGAGCGGCGCGCGCCG
>NW_025273778.1:0-1337 GCF_018294505.1 Triticum aestivum | reverse complement strand
AAGGGGGCCATCTTCAGACTAGCTTGATAGCTATTATTATAAGAGAACTCAGCATACGGGAGAGATTCCTCCCATTTCTTGCCGAAGGAAATAACGCAAGCTCGAAGCATGTCTTCGAGAACTTGATTGACGCGTTCAACTTGTCCTTGCGATTGAGGATGAAACGCAGTACTGAATGACAGATGAGTTCCCATTGCTTCTTGGAAACTTGCCCAGAATCTTGAAGTGAATAAGCTGCCATGGTCTGAGCTGATAACCAATGGAATACCGTGGAGTGAAACAATCCTGGACATATAGAGCGTTGCCAACTGGCTAGCAGTGATCGTTTCTTTGACCGCCAGAAAATGTGCAACTTTGGAAAGCCGGTCAATGACGACAAGAATAGCATCATTACCTTTCTGCGATTTGGGAAATCCAGTGACGAAGTCCATCTCAACATGGTCCCATTTCCATTCAGGAATAGAGATAGGTTGCAGAGTTCCAGCAAGCCTTTGATGTTCTGCTTTGATACGACGGCAAACGTCACACTCAGCAACATAACGAGCAATGTCTTGCTTCATATTAGTCCACCAGAATCTTTGACGGATGTCTTGGTACATCTTTGTACTACCCGGATGGATACTTAGAGGCGTATCATGAGCTTCTTTCATAACTTCCTGTGTCATATCCAGGTTTTTCTCTGTATATGGCACCACTAGGCGGCCCTTGAAGTATAGGGTGCCATCTTCAGAAATGGTGAAGAATGAGGGCTTTCCTCCTGCGAGGTAGCGCTTAATCTTGTAGGCTTCAGAGTCATACTTCTGTAGCCTTTTGATGCTGTCCTCGAGATCTGGTTTAGCAACTAGGGTATTGAGGGAACCCTGGGTAACAACGTGGAGGTTCACCTTGCCAAATTGTTTAGGAGGGGGAGCGAGTGCACCCGGAGGAACAATATGGAGGTTCAGCTTCCTGAATTCTTCAACAAGCGAGGGCTGAACTTTATGAACCTGGAGGTGGTTGCAGTAAGACTTGCGGCTCAAGGCATCAGCCATTACATTAGCCTTGCCTGGCGTATAGGAAATACCCAAGTCAAAGTCTGCAACGAGCTCCATCCATCTCTGTTGACGGAGGTTCAGATCTGGCTGAGTAAACAGATACTTCAGACTTTGGTGGTCAGTGAAGATCTCGCAACGATTACCGAGAAGGTAATGTCGCCACTGCTTCAGCGCATGAATGACAGCAGCAAGTTCGAGGTCGTGAACTGGGTAGTTCTCTTCGTGAGGGCGCAATTGTCGAGAGGCATAAGCAATCACTTTGCGGTCTTGCATTAGGACACAGCCTAATCCTTGACGGGAAGC
>NW_025273777.1:0-1337 GCF_018294505.1 Triticum aestivum | reverse complement strand
ACATATTCGGCCGATTCAAGTCCGTTCCGTGCACTATTACTCAGCGTTTTGGGGTCCCGTAGCGATTACCATAGTTGTTGAACCCCAAGATGTGCTTACGTGTTGGTCAAGAACACTCGCAGTTTTTGCCGATTCTGGCCCGTTTCATGGACTATTACTCACCGTTTTCGGGTCCCAAAGCGATTTCCATGGTTGTCAAAGTCCAAGGTGCACTTACGTGTCCGTCATCAACAATCACAGTTTGGGCCGATTCTGGCCCGTTTCTTGGACTATTACTCTATTTTGGGGTCTCGGAGTCATTTCCACGATTGACGATCCCCGGGGTGCGTTTACGTGTCGGTCATCAACACTCACATATTCGTCCGATTCTAATACGTTCCGTGCACTATTACTCAGCGTTTTGGGGACCCGGAGCGATTTCCACGATTGATGAACCCCGGGGTGCGTTTATGTGTCCGTCGTCAACACTCACAGTTTTGGCCAAATCTGACCTGTTTCGTGGACTATTACTCATCGTTTTGGGGGCACGAAGCGATTTTCATAGTTGTTGAACCCCAAGGTGTGCTTACGAGTTGGTCATCAACACTCCCAGTTTTGGCCGATTCTGGCCCGTTTCATGGACTATTACTCACCGTTTTGGGGTCCCAAAGCGATTTCCATCATTGTCGAACTCCAAGGTGCGCTTACGTGTCGATCATCAACAATCACAGTTTGGGCCGATTCTGGCCCGTTTCTTGGACTATTACTCTATTTTGGGGTCTCGGAGTTGTTTCCACTATTGACGAACCCCGGGGTCCGTTTACGCGTCGGTCATCAACACTCACATATTCCGCCGATTCTAGTCCGTTTCGTGCACTATTACTCAACCTTTTGGGGACCCAGAGCGCTTTCCACGATTGATGAACTCTAGGGTGCGTTTATGTGACCATCGTCAACACTTATAGTTTTGTTCAATTCTGACCTACTTCGTGGACTATTACTAACCGTTTTGGGGTCCCAAAGAGATTTCCATAGTTGTTGAACCCCAAGGTGTGCTTACGCGTTGGTCATCAACACTCGCAGTTTTGGCCGATTCTGGCCCGTTTCATGGACTATAACTCACCGTTTTGGGGTCCCAAAGCGATTTCCATGGTTGTCGAACTCCAAGGTGCGCTTACGTGTCGGTTATCAACAACCATAGTTTGGGCCGATTCTGGCCTGTTTCTTGGACTATTACTCTATTTTGGGGTCTCGGAGTCATTTCTATGATTGACTAACCCCGGGGTGCGTTTACGTGTCGGTCATGAACACTCACATATTCGGCCGATTCAAGTCCGTTCCGTGCACTATTACTCAGC
>NW_025273776.1:0-1337 GCF_018294505.1 Triticum aestivum | reverse complement strand
ATGAATGAAAATAATTACTTCTGCAGCATTCTTCTCATGCCGCCCCAAAGCTTTGGATCCATATTCACAGAGTCGTGGACGAGACATTCTGAGGTGTTAACTTTAATTACTAGCAGAATCCAGTGGAACCTGCGGACACGATACATGCACAGTACGTCATGCATAACTCATCGATTAGCCGGCCACATACCATGCATGGAGTAAACAAAAGAGAATGTGCTCAAGACAGAAACACTCACTCAAAATGGTAAGGAAATAGAATATCACTTTTGAGTTCCTGCTTTGTAAGAAACTGCCACAGGTCTGCCTCCACGTCGGCGGGGTAACGCTCCAACACATGTCCATTAACGATGTGTGGGTCAATGAACCCAACATCATGGATGTTCCTTACTCTGCATTCCTTAATCTTCATTCTGCATGTATAATAGCGGACACAACAATATAGTTAGGACATATATATAGTGCAGACAATATGAACGAGATGGGGTAGAAATTAATAAATCACTTACAGAACGTAGCAACTGATGATAGATTTATCGAGCTCGCGCAGATTGAAAAGCTGGAACAATTCACTCAGTTCAATTTGTACATAGTAATGTTTGAAGTGATGCTCATGTCTAACTTCCGCATAAATATATTCTTTGGCGTTTTTATTTTTTATGTAACCCTTGTACCATTTCAGCAGACCTTTCATTTGTGGAGGTAGATCCTTTTCCTCTGCAGGCTCGACGAGAGGCCCATTCTTGACATATGTAATTACTACCTCCTTCACTGGCGCCTCATCAAGGCCTAACAGTTCACGAAGAGTAATACCTAAGTTGGCCGCTTGTTCTCTAGCACTCGTTACAGTCAATCCCTGTGCTGCCGCAGCTTGTATGATCTCGGGGGCATCCGGACAGAAGGCTTCCACTATAAGCGGGGCAATCGATTGTTTACTTTGTTCCCCGAGCTGGGCAACTTGTTTCCCGCTTTTTTTACTTTCGGCCTTCTCCCGCTCTTTGTTCTCCTTAAACATGAGTGCCTGCCTGCGAAGTTCACGTGCATAGTCGTTAGGCAGATTCTTCGCGGCTTGGGACGGTGTGCTCAAAAATGACTTAGCCCACTTCTTTTGCTCATCAGAAAATACTGGCTTGGGCTCGGGCTCTCTTTTCTTCTTGCAGTCCGCCTTCCATTTCTCCAAATCAGCAGCCGCGGCCGCGTCGACTTCCTCGGCACTACGTTCCCAAGGCCTTGTGGGGAGAGGCTTCAGTGATGGCTCCGGTACCTTTGTGGTCTTAGGTACATAAGGGTCCGGGTTAATAATCCAGGACTGCTTCTGCTTCTTTGCCGGAGGTGGA
>NW_025273775.1:0-1337 GCF_018294505.1 Triticum aestivum | reverse complement strand
TGACAAGCAAGCAAACTAACACACAAGCAAACAAAAAGCAAGCGGGCAAAAAGAGGCAAATAGAGAAAGAGAGGGAGGATAGAGAGAGGGCAAATAAAACGGCAAGGGTGAAGTGGGGGAGAGGAAAACGAGAGGCAAATGGCAAATAATGTAATGCGGGGGATAAGGGTATGTGATGGGTACTTGGTATGTTGACTTTTGCGAAGACCTCTCCAGCAATGGCGCCAGAAATCCTTCTTGCTACCTCTTGAGCACTGCGTTGGTTTTCCCCGAAGAGGAAGGGATGATGCAGCAAAGTAGCGTAAGTATTTCCCTCAGTTTTTGAGAACCAAGGTATCAATCCCGTAGGAGGCTACGTGCTAGTCCCTCGTACCTGCACAAAACAAATAAATCCTCGCAACCAACGCAAATAGGGGTTGTCAAGCCCTATAAGGCTACTTACGAGAGTGAGATCTGATAGATATGATAAAGATAATATTTTTGGTATTTTTATGATAAAGATGCAAAGTAAAATAAAGGCAAAGTAAATAACAAAGGAAATAACTAAGTAGTAGGAGATCAATATGATAAAGATAGACCCGGGGGCCATAGGTTTCACTAGTGGCTTCTCTCGAGAGCATAAGTATTCTACGGTGGGTGAACAAATTACTGTTGAGCAATTGACAGAATTGAGCATACTTATGAGAATATCTAGGTATGATCATGTATATAGGCATCACGTCCGAGACAAGTAGACCGACTCCTGCCTGCATCTACTACTATTACTCCACTCATCGACCGCTATCCAGCATGCATCTAGAGTATTAAGTTAAAAACAGAGTAACGCCTTAAGCAAGATGACATGATGTAGAGGGATAGACTCATGCAATATGAAGAAAACCCCTTCTTGTTATCCTCGATGGCAACAATACAATATGTGCCTTGCCGCTCCTACTGTCACTGGGAAAGGACACCGCAAGATTGAACCCAAAGCTAAGCACTTCTCCCATTGCAAGAAAGATCAATCTAGTAGGCCAAACCAAACTAATAATTCGAAGAGACTTGCAAAGATAACCAATCATACATAAAAGAATTCAGAGAAGATTCAAATATTATTCATAGATAGACTTGATCATAAACCCACAATTCATCGGTCTCAACAAACACACCGCAAAAAGAAGATTACATCGAATAGATCTCCACAAGAGAGGGGGAGAACATTGTATTGAGATCCAAAAAGAGAGAAGAAGCCATCTAGCTACTAACTATGGACCCATAGGTCTGAGGTAAACTACTCACACTTCATCGGAGGGGCTATGGTGTTGATGTAGAAGCCCTCCGTGATCGATGCCCCCTCC
>NW_025273774.1:0-1337 GCF_018294505.1 Triticum aestivum | reverse complement strand
TCTGTGAGGGGGGCACACCCCGGACACGCGTGCCGGGCGTTTGCAACCGCGACAACACTTCCACACTTGTGAGAGCAAGATTTGGCGGCATGCTAGCCCCCGGATGCCGCCGGCCACAGCCGTAGACGCGCGAAGGGCAATCCACGTGGAGGGAATTTTTCGGATACTTCTCCATCACCAAAAATTATGAAAAAATACCATCGTTCCTATAGCACATGTTCCCACGTCGTGCAAAAAAAATCATGATTTTATCGTGCTCCGAGTATTTAGTAATATTGACGCCGCATCGTTACCGCGGGACGTCTACTACCGTGTCATCGCCGTCCGTGAGGGGGGCCACACCCCGGAGACGCGTCCCGCCTCTTAGGACATGCCACCACACCACCCCGCATGTATGAGGGCCCGGTGCGATGCTCCGATGGCATTGCTACCCCCAGTGCCCCCGTCCCGCCTAACCCTGTAGCGTTTGACCACAGGATCTACCCCTTTGACTTTGCACGGACGGGCTTTGACCAGTGGACCTCCCCACCCAGTTGTGTTAGGTCAGCCCATAGGAACACTTTGGAGCAACATTAGGGGCAGACCCACAGCAAGATCCCCTCCGTGTAGACCCCACGCATCTGTTTCCCTCCAACAGGTGCCGGCGGCAGCGCCGTCCATGAGGGGGGCACAGCCCGGACACGCGTGCCGGGCGTTTGTAACCGCGACAACACTTCCAGACTTTTGAGAGGCCGCCGGCGCAACGTTTCGCGGCATGCTAGCCCCCGGAGGCCGCCGGCCACAGCCGTAGACGCGCGAAGGGCAATCCGCGTAGAGGGAATTTTTCGGATACTTCTCCATCACCAAATATTATGAAAAAATACCATCGTTCCTATAGCACATGTGCCCACGTCGTGCAAAAAAAATCATGATTTTATCACGCTCCGAGTATTTAGTAATATTGACGCCGCATCGTTACCGTAGAACGTCTACTACCGTGTCATCGCCGTCCGTGAGGGGGGCCACACCCCGGAGACGCGTCCCGCCTCTTAGGACATGCCACCACACCACCCCGCATGTATGAGGGCCCGGTGCGACGCTCCGGCGGCATTGCTACCCCCCAGTGCCCTCGTCCCGCCTAACCCTGTAGCGTTTGACCACGGGATCTACCCCTTTGACTTTGCACGGACGGGCTTTGACCAGTGGACCTCCCCACCCGGTTGTGTTAGGTCAGCCCATAGGAACACTTTGGAGCAACATCCGGGGCAGACCCACAGCAAGATCCCCTCCGTGTAGACCCCACGCGTCCGTTTCCCCCCTCCAGGTGCCGGCGGCAGCGCCGTCCGTGAGGGGGGCAC
>NW_025273773.1:0-1337 GCF_018294505.1 Triticum aestivum | reverse complement strand
GGAATGTATAGGATTGCATCAAAATGAGGGAGCAATTTTCTTGTCAATTCAACAAATAAGGTTGTGCTAAGGTTGTGATACTTCAAGGACACCATGTCAATCTTTTTCGTGCAACTATATTTATAGACTCATCTTGTCTTGATATGTGTGATGTTACTTATAGCATGAGTAACTAGCTATGTTACTACACACCTTGGTTTCCTCATTAATTACATGTCTCACATATCAAGCGAGGCACGTGCACACACACAACTTCCCATGGAGCTCGGTTAAATTGGTTTGACGGCGAGCCAGAGGAGGATCTGTGACTACCCACACTTCATGGTCAGTTGCCTTCTCACACTTCACGGCGGCGCCGAAGTATCAATCGGTGAATACACGCATGGAATTAGTTTACGTGCAGGTGGTTCGGATGCTAAAAATACTACTACTAACACCAGGAAGTAATTACGTGTGCCCAGAAGTCAGGTTCAAGTAACCAATCTGCGTGTTTAACTAAGAGTCTGACTCGATGGTACATGCTTCAACTCCAACTCGACAACTCGTCCTCTTAAATAGACACTCTTCAATCACAAGCTGGTCGATTCCATGTTGCCACATTGCCCATCTATCCATAACGATGGGACGTCGTCTTCGTCATCATCTTCATCTATCCATGACGACGGGACGTCGTCGTCATCATCTTCGTCGCGTTGAGGCTCGGAGCAGTAGCCACAGCAGGGAGATCCCTAGGGAGATGCTCCAAAAGATCCTAGTGAAGCTGCCGATAAAGGACGTGGCCTGGTGCTGCTGCGTCTTGAGGCTGTGGCGCAGTGTCGTCAGCGAACCCTCCTTTCTCCATCTCCACGCCGCCAACTACGCCACCGCCTTGTCGGCGGATGCAGAGGTCTTGTTTGTCTTGACGACGTGTGAGCCGGGCCGGAGCGACGAGGCCAACATGTTCAACATGTCTTCGGGCAAGGCCATGTTCTCCTTCGACATCCCCAGCCAAAAAACCCACAAGCAGAACATCTAGCTTACAATCACATACACATGAGAGTGAACAAAAGATTAGCCAGACATGATAGTCGAACTTACATGAACATCTAGCTCACAAAGCCATTAACAATAGTCTGAATTACATGATAGTGTACATTCAACACATGACACCAGGAAGATAATTAATTAATTTAGATAATGGCACCAACATATACAGCCATGCAGAACAACAATTATTTTGTTATAAGAATGTGAACAAACATGATCAAGTGCAAGTCAACAATTAAATATGATGAAAATAACTACACAATAATCGGGCCAATAGCTCCTGTGCGACGTCTTTGATGTGAATTGGAAAG
>NW_025273772.1:0-1337 GCF_018294505.1 Triticum aestivum | reverse complement strand
AGTAGGCCTGCATATAGGAAGCGACTTGTAGCGACCCGACCCGAAATTTTTCAAGTCTCTGTGTATCAGTACCATCCCAAGATCATGCTGGCACACACAGTACATTGATAAAAAATTCAAAGTTCAATCACACCTGATTTATTACACGATTCTCATATCGAGTCTTTATTACAATAGAATTAATTCGGCCGAAGGCCAACTCATGAGAAAAACTAAATGTTGCGGAAGCGTAGACGATAAGCGAGTCCATCCGACTCCATAGGGCAATCACCGAGCGTAGATCGTAGCCTCACTCCTGGTCAGAAAACTCCTCTGCAACATGAGACGTTGCAGCCTTGTAGGTCAGCATTTTGAATATGCCGACAAGTCATAGAGAGAACAACAATAATAATGCTAACACTATATGCAATTTGGCTGTGGGGCTCTAAGTTTTATGTTTTTGCGAAAAACCAAATTTTCCCTACAACAAAGGACTTGCTTGCAATTACTACAAAATTGTTGGTTGTTAATGAGATGGCTCCGCCAACCTGTGTCTCATACCCGAAATTATTAATAACCTATCAATTAATTAATTATGTTCAGTGTTGAGATTTCCGAAATACTCCAATTCTAGAGGCCGAGTTGTCTGTAACCGGGTACACGGTTAACCTATTAGGTTTCTACTATGCAGAGTCTTGTGCACTTTACCCGCAAGAATCGTTCCCTCCTTTATGTCCTCGCACTGCCTGGTGTTTGAAGATGGGACGAACGAAACAAGGTCTTCCGTAGAGTTCCTCTAGGCCACTGCCGGTGCTCATCCAATCCTACCGTTCTTCTACATCTTGTAGCACCGTCCGGCCAGAGTCACGCCTAGGGTCGACCAAGCCGGAGCCCATAATGGCTTGCGGCTGCACAGGTAAGCTTCCGGTCAAGGGGTATCCATCCGTCTCTTTGTGGCTGGGTGAAGCTTTTCGCAAGATGTCATGGCGCTTCTCCATGCATCCCGACCATCCGCTGGTTGCTCCAGGGTGCCCGTCAACCGTCCTCCACCCAGTAGTGAGTTTGAAGTCCATCTTGAGCGTCATGGGGTTGTCATCATCTTGACTCTCACATCTCCCTTATGAATCTCTCAACCAACCCCGTTGAGGGAGTCCTAGATTAGGGGGTCTCCGGACAGCCGGACTATATCCTTTGGCCGGACTGTTGGACTATGAAGATACAAGATTGAAGACTTCGTCCCGTGTCTGGATGAGACTCTCCTTGGCGTGGAAGGCAAGCTAGGAAATACGGATATGTAGATCTTCTCCCTCGTAACCGACTCTGTGTAACCCTAGCCCCCTCCGGTGTCTATATAAACC
>NW_025273771.1:0-1337 GCF_018294505.1 Triticum aestivum | reverse complement strand
AGAGGGTTACGGCAAAAACTGGATGCACTTCATGTACAAAACGTTCTATCTATTTCAAAGTATCAGGATTTCATACGGAAACTCGTCTGTAGCAAAGGGATTTCATTTTTTTAAACTTATTTGAACTCCTGACTTTTTGTGCGTTCAAAATGCACCATTCAAAGCCACATCATCATTTTTCAATCCTTTCTGACTTCATTTGTTATTTTTCATGCATTTACTAATTATTTTGAGCTATAAGACCCTAAAATTGAAAAGCATTTCAAATCAAGTCTGAAAAGGTTGAAAGTTGGCATGGTATCATCATTTCATCCACATAGCATGTGCAAGAAAGTTGAGAGGGTTACGACAAAAACTGGATGCACTTCATGTACAAAACGGAAAATCACTTTTAAAGTATCAGGATTTCATCCGGAAACTCGTCTGTTACAAAGCGATTTCATTTTTAAAACCTATTTGAACTCCTAACTTTTTGTGTGTTCAAAATGCACCATTCAAAGCCACATCAGCATTTGTCAATCCCTTCTGACTTCATTTGTTATTTTTCTTGCATTTACTAATTATTTTGAGCTATCAGACCCTAAAATTGAAAAGCATTTCAAATGAACTCTAAAAAGGTTGAATGTTGGCATGGTATCATCATTTCATCCACATAGCATGTGCAAGAAAGTTGAGAGGGTTACGGCAAAAACTGGATGCACTTCGTGTACAAAACAGACAATCTCTTTCAAAGTATCAGGATTTCATATGGAAACTCGTCTGTTACAAAGGGATTTCATTTTTTAAAACTTATTTGAACTCCTGACATTTTGTGTGTTCAAAATGCACCATTCAAAGCCACATCATCATTTGTCAATCCTTTCTGACTTCATTTGTTATTTTTCATGCATTTACTAATTATTTTGAGCTATAAGACCCTAAAATTGAAAAGCATTTCAAATGAACTCTGAAAAGGTTGAAAGTTTGCATGGTATCATCATTTCATACACATAGGATGTGCAAGAAAGTTGAGAGGGTTACGGCAAAAACTGGATGCACTTCGTGTACAAAACAGACAATCTCTTTCAAAGTATCAGGATTTCATATGGAAACTCGTCTGTTAGAAAGGGATTTCGTTTTTTAAAACTTATTTGAACTCCTGACTTTTTGTGTGTTCAAAATGCAGCATTCAAAGCCACATCATCATTTTTCAATCCTTTCTGACTTCATTTGTTATTTTTCATGCATTTACTAATTATTTTGAGCTATAAGACCCTAAAATTGAAAAGCATTTCAAATGAACTCTGAAAAGGTTGAAAGTTGGCATGGTATCATGATTTCATCCACATAGCATGTGC
>NW_025273770.1:0-1337 GCF_018294505.1 Triticum aestivum | reverse complement strand
CAGTTATATTATGAGTTTATATGTTTTGATGTACTGAAGGTTGTTCGGAGTCCCGGATGTGATCACGGACAAGACGAGGAGTCTCGAAATGGTCGAGACATATAGATTGATATATGGGAACCCTATGTTTGGACATCGGAAGTGTTCCGGGTGAAATCGGGATTTTTCCGAAGTACCGGGAGGTTACCGGAACCCCCTGGTAACTTAATGGGCCTTAGTTGGCCTAGGTGGAAGAGAGGAGAGGAGGCCAGGGCAGGGCCGCGCCCCCCTCCCCCCCAGTCCGAATAGGACAAGGAGAGGGGGGCGGTGCCTCCCTTCCTTCCTCCCCTCCACCTTTTCCCCCTTCCTCTCCTAGTCCAACATGGAAAAAGGGGGGGAGTCCTACTCCCGGTAGGAGTAGGACTCCTCCTGGCGCGCCTCTCCTCCCTTGGCCGGCGGCCTCCCCCTTGCTCCTTTATATACGGGGGCAGGGGGGCACCTCTCGACACACAATTGATCAACGATCTTTTAGCCGTGTGCGGTGCCCCCCTCCACCATATTACACCTCGATAATATCGTAGCGGTGCTTAGGCGAAGCCCTGCGTCGGTAGAACATCATCATCGTCACCACGCCGTCGTGCTGACGAAACTCTCCCTCAACACTCGACTGGATCGGAGTTGGAGGGACGTCATCAAGCTGAACGTGTGCTGAACTCGGAGGTGTCGTGCGTTCGGTACTTGATCGGTCGGATTGTGAAGACGTACGACTACATCAACCGCGTTGTGTTAACGCTTCCGCTTTTGGTCTACGAGGGTACGTGGACAACACTCTCCCCTCTCGTTGCTATGCATCACCATGATCTTGCGTGTGCGTAGGAATTTTTTTGAAATTACTACGTTCCCCAACACAATGGGCCACGCTCCTGGCCCACCACCCTTTAGTCCCGGTTCATACCACAAACCGGGACTAAAGGGCTGGTCCTACTTGCGGCCAGTGTTTAGTCCCACCTCGCCAACCGAAGGGCGCTCACACCAGTTTATAAGCCCGTCCCTCTCTGCCTTGTTGAGCTCCTCTCACAGTGAAAATAGATGCCCTTATACAGGGAATTTGACCTAAATTCACAGTAAATTTCTTTGAATTTCGTAGAAATTTATTATGAATTTAGTTTGAATTTTCTCTATAGGCGCATCTATGTTCATTTTTTATAGTAAATAAAATAAATAAACCTTAATAAAATAAATAAAAATAAATAAACCTTAATAAAATAAAATAAAATAAACTATGGTAACTAAAATAAATAAACCTTAATAAACTAAATAAAAATAGCAGCAGTAAAATAGATAAAAATAGCAGCAGT
>NW_025273769.1:0-1337 GCF_018294505.1 Triticum aestivum | reverse complement strand
GGGCACCACGCAATTCCGTTGAGACGACACCGTTTAGAGAAACCTAAGTTGTCGTTTCTTAAAAGTTTGGGGCTGCGAAGCTTATGTGAAAAAGTTTCAGGCTGATAAGCTCGAACCCAAAGCGGATAAATACATCTTCATAGAAAACCCAAAACAGTTGGGTATACCTCCTATTTCAGATCTGGAAGCAAAAGTAATTGCTTCTAGAAACAGGTCCTTTCTCGAGGAAAAGTTTCTCTCGAAAGAATTGAGTGGGAGGATGGTGGAGACTTGATAAGGTTATTGAACCGTCACTTCAACTAGTGTGTAGCAGGGCACAGGAAGTTGTTCCTGTGGCACCTACACCAATTGAAGTGGAAGCTTATGATAGTGATCATGAAACTTCGGATCAAGTCACTACCAAACCTCGTAGGACGACGAGGATGCGTGCTACTTCAGAGTGGTACGTGATCCTGTCTGAGATATCATGTTGTTGGACAATACTGAACCTACGAGCTATGGAGACGCGATGGTGGGCCCATATTCCGACAAATGGTTAGAAACCATGAAATCCGAGATAAATGGATCTTTGAGAAGAAGACGGACGTGGACGGTAATGTTACCGTCTATGAAGCTCGACTTGTGGCAAAGAGTATTTTCACAAGTTCAAGGAGTTGACTACGATGAGTTTTTCTCATCCGTAGCGATGCTTAGGTCCGTCGGAATCATGTTAGCATTAGCTACATTTATGAAATCTGGCAGATGGATGTCAAAACAAGTTTCCTTACCAGTTTTCGTAAGGAAAGGTTGTATGTGATACAATCAGAAAGGTTTTGTCGATCCTAAGGATGCTAAAAGGTATGCTAGCTCCAGCGAGCCTTCCATGGATTAGAGCAAGCATCTCGGAGTCAGAATATACGCTTTGATGGGGTGATCAAAGTTTTTGGGTTTATACAAAGTTTGTTAGAAACTTGTATTTACAATAAAGTGAGTGGGAGCGCTACAACATTTCTAATAAGTATATGTGAATGACATATTGTTGATCCGAAATGATGTAAAATTTCTGGAAAGCATAAAGGGTTGTTTGAAAGGAGTTTTTCAAAGGAAGACCTGGATAAAGCTACTTACATATTGGGCATCAAGATCCATAGAGATAGATCAAGACGCCTGATGATACTTTCAAAAGACAGCACACCTTGACATGATTTTGAAAGAGTTCAAAATAGATCAGCAAAGAAGGAGTTCTTGGCTGTGTTACAAGGTGTGAGTATTGAGTGAGACTCAAGACCTGACCACAGCAGAAGATAGAGAAAGGACGAAGGTCATCCCCTATGCTTTAGACGTAGGCTCTATAGTAT
>NW_025273768.1:0-1337 GCF_018294505.1 Triticum aestivum | reverse complement strand
GCTTCTCCTCTCGTGCATCTTTGCAGTGGACTCGGGCCAGACACAGAGCGACATCTGCACCACAGCGAGCCGAGGACTTCTTCCACTCTTGCACTCGACCAGGGATCGTGTTCAAGCGGGCCATCAGTGACTCAAGGTCATTCTGAAGTGTCTCCTCAGGCCAGAGCGTCGAGTCGATGCGAGATGTGGCGGCCTTCAGCCTTGCGAGATAGTCCACGACAGCTGCAACACGAGACTCCAGTCGGAAGACATCCATGGCAACTTCGTCGTTCACTGGAGAATTGACGGGGTCAAGGTTTGGCTCCAGTCGGCTGGTTTCTTCTTCAAAGTTTTGACAAAATTCTGCAAGGATGATCATTAAGTCAAGGAGATAGTCGAATGGAAAAGGCCACAATTGGAAATATTTGCCAAACATGAAGATTTACCTTCAAGCATAAGAAACAGCTTCTTGGCAAGGCCACTCAGGAAGGTTTCCAGTTCAGTTTTCTTCTCAGTCAATTTGCTGACTTGGTCGGTCAGGGCAGCTTTGTCAGTTCTCAGTCGACTGACCTCCTTGTTGGCAATCCCAAGAGCAGTTTTCAGATTGGTATTGTCTTGTTCGAGCTTGGTGACTGAAGCCAACTTCTCGTCAGCAAGCTTGATCTTCTCAGCTAGCTCAAGGTCTTTCTTCTGCTGGGCCTCCCTTACCTTACCTGCAAGTTACAGCGAGATCAGACGCCGAAACTAGCAAGGGAAAAGGCAGTCGTCAGGGTCTCACCAAACATACCTTCGGTCTCCTCCTTTGCCTTTGTCAGCTTCTCCTGAACCAGCTTCAAGCTCAGCTCGACTTGAGTATGCTTCTGTTCCAGCTCTGAGTAGCGAGCCACAAGATCACAGGAGTTCTGCGAAGAACCAATCGACTAAACGTCAAACGTAACTCACTTCCGAGTGAAAAAGGGAAAACACACGTTTCTAAGACTACAGCCGAATACAAGCATTCGACCGTAGTCTCGGGGACTACACCCAGTGGGTGCACTCAGCGTGCCCCCACTAATCCTGTTGAAGACAAAGTCGACCAGTCGACCTCAAAAAAAAAAAACAGTGTGCAAGACGCATTCTCTAAGACTGTGATCAACTGCAAGCAGTCGACCACAGCCTCGGGGACTACACCCAGTGGGTGCACTCAGCGTGCCCCCACCGGTTTGCGAAATCCAGTCGACCAGTCGACTGACAGAAAGATTGAAATCATAAAGCCTAAGGCCGACTGCCAGCAGTCGACCTTAGCCTTGGGGACTACACCCAGCGGGTGCACTCAGCGTGCCCCCGCTAACACGGAGTTTATTCGACACACCCAGTGG
>NW_025273767.1:0-1337 GCF_018294505.1 Triticum aestivum | reverse complement strand
GCGAAACATCGGGAATACTTTCCCGGATGTTCCCCCCCTTCGCCGGTACCACCTACTGTCGCGTTAGGACACACCTCGCACTGTTCATTGTCTTGTCACGCATCGTCATGCTTATGTTTGCATTGTATTTACTATTTCTTCCCCCCTCTTCTCTCCGGTAGACTACGAGACCGACACTGCTGCTGCCCAGTTCGACTACGGAGTTGACGACCCCTCCTACTTGCCAGAGCAACCAGGCAAGCCCCCCCTTGATCACCAGATATCGCCTATTCTTCTCTATACTGCTTGCATTAGAGTAGTGTAGCATGTTACTGCTTTCCGATATCCTATCCTGATGCATAGCCTATCCTTGCTACTATTGTTGTTACCTTTACCTGCAATCCTACATGCTTAGTATAGGATGCTAGTTTTCCATCAGTGGCCCTACATTCTTGTCCGTCTGCTGTGCTATACTATCGGGCCGTGATCACCTGGGCGGTGATCACGGGTATATACTTATATACTAAATACATGACACATGTGATGACTAAAGTCGGGTCGGCTCGTAGGAGTACCCGAAAGTGGATCTTTGTGGCGGAGCGACAGGGCAGGTTGAGACCGCCTAGGTGAGAGGTGGGCCTGGCCCTGGTCGACGTTCGCGGATACTTAACACGCTTAACGAGATCTTGGTATTTGATCTGAGTCTGGCCATTTGGTCTATACGCACTAGCCATCTACGCGGGAGTAGTTATGGGTATCCCGGCGTCGTGGTATCAGCCGAAGCCTTCGTGACGTCAGCGACTGAGTGGCGCGCGCCGGATTGGACTGGAACGCCACTAGGCTAGGTCCGCTTCCGGCCGCGTACGCAACGTGCAGGTGTGCATAGGGCGATGGGCCCAGACCCCTGCGCGCATAGGGTTAGACCGGCGTGCTGACCTCTCTGTTGTGCTTAGGTGGGGCTGCGACGCGTTGATCTTACGAGGCCGGGCATGCCCCAGAAAAGTGTGTCCGGCCATATGGGATCGAGCGTGTTGGGTTATGTGGTGCACCCCTGTAGGGAAGTTTATCTATTCGAATAGCCGTGTCCCTCGGTAAAAGGACGACCCGGAGTTGTACCTTGACCTTGTGACAACTAGAACCGGATACTGAATAAAATACACCCTTCCAAGTGCCAGATACAACCCGGTGATCGCTCTCTAACAGGGCGACGAGGAGGGGATCGCCGGGTAGGATTTATGCTATGCGATGCTACTTGGAGGACTTCAATCTACTCTCTTCTACATGCTGCAAGATGGAGATGGCCAGAAGCGTAGTCTTCGACAGGATTAGCTATCCCCCTCCTATTCTGGCATTCTGCA
>NW_025273766.1:0-1337 GCF_018294505.1 Triticum aestivum | reverse complement strand
CGGGGTTCGTTTGGACATATTTATGCATTAACTGAGTTTTCAATGCATTTATGTGAATAATTCAAATTTGAACTACATGCGCATGCTCCACTGCATATAAATTGGTTCAAAAATCAAATCTGTGTCCTCGGGTGCATGCTTAGGTCCCATGCAAGAAATGGGAATGAATTTCAAACACCATGGCACCGTTGATTGCCGGCATAACATTGAGATGCCTGCTTTTTAAATTCTAGTAAATCCAAAACTCGTATGAAATTCGTGAAACTTGGCATGCTATCATGGAGCGGCATCAACATGCCGTGGTACAAATTTTGTCCCATCTGGGGCAGGTTTGGGTATATACTTCTCACAAACCGGAGCTTCTCACAACAAGCATGATGGTTTTTGGTAGGGAACGTGCCACCTTTGGGACGAAACGATATCCATTGCCTCTTATTACTTTGAAGTTTTTTTCTTGTGTCAACATAGAACAACAGGAGTGTTGTGTGAATTTTTGTGATTTTTTGGGGTTCGTTTGGACATACTTATGCATTAACTGAGTTTTCAATGCATTTATGTGAATAATTCAAATTTGAACTACATGCGCATGCTCCACTGCATATAAATTGGTTGAAAAATCAAATCTGTGTCCTTGGGTGCATGCTTAGGTCCCATGCAAGAAATGGGAATGAATTTCAAACACCATGGCACCGTTGATTGCCGGCATTACATTGAGATGCCTGGTTTTTAAATTCTAGTCAATCCGAAACTCGTATGAAATTCGTGAAACTTGGCATGCTATCATGGAGTGGCATCAACATGCCGTGGTACAAATTTTGTCCCATTTGGGGCAGGTTTGGGTATATGCTTCTCACAAACCGTAGCTTCTCACAACAAGCATGATGGTTTTTGGTAGGGAACGTGCCACCTTTGGGACGAAACGATATCCATTGCCTCTTATTGCTTTGAAGTTTTTTTCTTGTGTCAACATAGAACAACAGGAGTGTTGTGTGAATTTTTGTGATTTTTCGGGGTTCGTTTGGACATATTTATGCATTAACTGAGTTTTCAATGCATTTATGTGAATAATTCAAATTTGAACTACATGCGCATGCTCCACTGCATATAAATTGGTTGAAAAATCAAATCTGTGTCCTTGGGTGCATGCTTATGTCCCATGCAAGAAATGGGAATGAATTTCAAACACCATGGCACCGTTGATTGCCGGCATAACATTGAGATGCCTGGGTTTTAAATTCTAGTAAATCTAAAACTCGTATGAAATTCATGAAACTTGGTATGCTATCATGGAGCGGCATCAACATGCCGTGGTACAAATTTTGTCCCATCTGGGGCAG
>NW_025273765.1:0-1337 GCF_018294505.1 Triticum aestivum | reverse complement strand
GGTGTGATAGGCTCTACGTTCAAATACAACGGGTGCAAAACAGTTGCACACGCGGAATACTCAGGTTATACTTGACGAGCCTAGCATATACAGATATGGCCTCGGAACACGGGGACCGAAAGGTCGAGCGTGAATCATATAGTAGATATGATCAACATAGAGATGTTCACCATTGAAACTACTCCATCTCACGTGATGATCGGACATGGTTTAGTTGATTTGGATCACGTAATCACTTAGATGACTAGAGAGATGTCTGTCTAAGTGGGAGTTCTTTAGTAATATGATTAATTGAACTTAAATTTATCATGAACTTAGTACCTGATAGTATTTTGCTTGTCTATGTTTGTTTGTAGATAGATGGCTCGTGCTGTTGTTCCGTTGAATTTTAATGCGTTCCTTGAGAAAGCAAAGTTGAAAGATGATGGTAGCAATTACACGGACTGGGTCCGTAACCTGAGGATTATCCTCATTGCTGCACAGAAGAGTTACGTCCTGGAAGCACCGCTAGGTGCCAGGCCTGCTTTTGATGCAACTGACGACGTTAAGAACGTCTGGCAGAGCAAAGCTGATGACTACTCTATAGTTCAGTGTGCCATGCTTTACAGCTTAGAACCGGGTCTTCAACGACGTTTTGAACGTCATGGGGCATATGAGATGTTCCAGGAGTTGAAGTTAATATTTCAAGCAAATGCCCGGATTGAGAGATATGAAGTCTCCAATAAGTTCTGCAGCTGCAAGATGGAGGAGAACAGTTCTGTCAATGAGCATATACTCAAAATGTCTGGGTATAATAATCACTTGATTCAACTGGGAGTTAATCTTCCGGATGATAGCGTCATTGACAAAATTCTCCAATCACTGCCACCAAGCTACAAGAGCTTTGTGATGAACTATAATATGCAAGGGATGAACAAGACTATTCCCGAGCTCTTCGCGATGCTGAAAGCCGCGGAGGTAGAAATCAAAAAGGAGCATCAAGTGTTGATGGTCAACAAGACGACTGGTTTCAAGAAAAGGGGCAAAGGGAAGAAGAAGGGGAACTTCAAAAGGAACGGCAAACAAGTTGCTGCTCAAGTGAAGAAACCCAAGTCTGGACCTAAGCCTGAAACTGAGTGCTTCTACTGCAAGCAGACTGGACACTGGAAGCGGAACTGCCCCAAGTATTTGGCGGATAAGAAGGATGGCAAAGTGAACAAAGGTATATGTGATATACATGTTATTGATGTGTACCTTACTAATGCTCGCAGTAGCACCTGGGTATTTGATACTGGTTCTGTTGCTAACATTTGCAACTCGAAACAGGGACTACGGATTAAGCGAAGATTAGCTAAGGA
>NW_025273764.1:0-1337 GCF_018294505.1 Triticum aestivum | reverse complement strand
AGAAAGGGCTTTGCTAGATCCACGTAAAGTTATGCAAACGTTTTACGTAATGGCTGACGTGGAACTATATTAGTGGATCGGTGCTGGGGCATGAGGCCCACCCCCGTTAAAATCAGGGGGCCGATAGGTTTAGATTGGAAATTTACGTACCCTTCGTAGCTTGTTTACCTACGTAGGTGTAGAAATGGTTCAGGTGTTGTGACTTTCATATGGGAGCAACAACATGGTTTAATATTTTTTTTGAAAATGGAGGCATGCCCCCGGCCGCTGCATCATGACGATGCATGCAGCCATCTTATTAAAAAAGTCTCGAAGTAGCAGAAAGTCGTTAAAGTATTATAGCTCGCAAGAGGAGCGAAAAAAGAAAAGCAACGTACATGCTCAAGATCACAACCGGTATGGCAATGTATAGGACAAGCTCCCTAGACTCCTATCCTGTTATGCGACCGCCATCCGAACCGGTTGAATATAGCTCGTGCTACCATCTCCCGCTGGTTGCACCCAGTAACCAAAGGCTCCCTGGAGTCCATAGGAGTGAGAAAGGACCACGTTCGGATCCACGCGGTAACTCTAAAAATAACCTACAAGTATGTTGTCTATTCAAAATCATATCATTCCTGCAATTCCATATAGCCCAAATGAGCGCACATATTCCAATCCGGATACGAGCCGCGGTGATAGTCTCAACCCCAGCTAACCACGTTCCAAACAACGATTCAACGTCAACTGGAGGAGCAATGTTAAAGGCTATATGGATCATTCGCCAAAGCAATTTGGCATGTGAGCACTCTAAGAATAAGTGTTGTATTGTTTCATCATGATCACAAAAACAACACCGTAAACTACCTACCCACCTCCTCTTTATTAAGTTATCTTTAGTGAGGATCACTTGCTTGTGGACGAACCACATAAAAAATTTAATACGCAAGGGAACCTTAACCTTCCAAGTATGTAACAATCTCGAGATTGGACCAGAATTAATCAGATTCAAGTAGAAAGATTTCACCGTAAACACACCGTTTTTTGTTAACTTCAAGTGCATTGAATCAGGTTGGTCTGATAATTGAACATCTATCAATCGTCGGACCAAGTGCAACCAGGCCGTCCATCGCCCACCAACTAACGTACGTCTGAACTGAATATTCAAGGGAGTCATTTGAAAGACTGTGCCTATGTAGTCCTCCTTACATTGCACGATATTATATAGGGTGGGATATTGTATGGCTAGGGGCATCTCTCCTAACCATGTGTCCACCCAGAATCTTGTAGACATCTCATTGCCAACCAAGAATTTTACCCTACGAAAGAAACATTCTTTTGTTCACATAAGTCCCTTC
>NW_025273763.1:0-1337 GCF_018294505.1 Triticum aestivum | reverse complement strand
TGAAGAACATGGTGGAGATGATTCTGATCATGAGACGCAATACATGGCTCCTGAAGACGCTGACAGGTATGAATGTTTAGTTGCTCAACGTGTTTTGAGTGTGCAGGTCACACAAGCTGAGCAAAATCAGAGGCACAATTTGTTCCATACCAAGGGAGTTGTGAAAGAATGTTCTGTGCGCGTCATCATAGATGGAGGGAGCTGCAACAACTTGGCTAGCATGGAGATGGTGGAGAAGCTTTCTCTCACCACAAGACCACATCCACATCCTTACTACATCCAATGGTTCAACAACAGCGGCAAGGTTAAGGTAACACGTACTGTTCGTGTGCATTTTAGTATATCTACATATGCTGATTATGTTGATTGTGATGTGGTACCTATGCAAGCATGTTCCTTATTACTTGGTAGACCATGGCAATTTGATTAAAATTCTGTACACCATGGTAGAAACAATCAGTATACTCTTGTTCATAAGGATAAAAATATTACTTTGCTTCCTATGACTCCTGATTCTATTTTGAAAGATGATATTAATAGAGCTAATAAAGCAAAACAAGAGAAGAATAAGAGTGAAAATCAGATTGTGGCAAAAGAATTTGAGCAACAAATGAAGCCTAATAATAAACCATATAGTGTTGCTTCTGAAATTAAATTGAAAAGTGCATGTTTATTTGCCACCAAATCTGATATTGATGAGCTAGATTTCGGCAAATCTGTTCGCTATGCTTTTGTGTGCAAAGAGGCATTATTTTCATTCGAGGACGTGCCTTCCTCTTTGCCTCCTGCTATCACTAACATTTTGCAGGAGTTCGCTGACGTCTTTCCACAAGACGTGCCACCGGGATTACCACCTATTCGAGGGATTGAGCATCAGATCGACTTAATTCCCGGTGCTTGTGACGCCCGGGTAATTAGACTACAGTAATCCCGCGTTAATGTCGCCACGTCACCTTGGATACTATTGCTAATCTCGCGCTAGATCAAAAACCGGTCCAAAACATTCAAAGTTAAAATCAAGTCAAACAGTTAAAGTTTTCAAAAGTCAAAACTAAAATGTTCTTAACATGACTATTAATTCATAAGGCATATTGGTGGAGAAACCAACGCTTTACAAAATGTTTAAATGTACTAAACTAATTAAATCATTAGCTAAAACCATTAATTAAATGCCTTTTATGTTTTGAAAATTTATAAACTAAATTATTTTGGGTTGAAACCTTTTGTGGTTGTGACATAAGTTGTAACATCAATTTAGGTGCCACTTTGGTATTTTGTTAATACTAAGATAATTAGGAACTAAATGAAAACAGTAAAGTAAAAATACAAAGGGGGGG
>NW_025273762.1:0-1337 GCF_018294505.1 Triticum aestivum | reverse complement strand
ATCACTTAGAGGATTAGAGGGATGTCTATCTAAGTGGGAGTTCTTAAGTAATATGATTAAATTGAACTTAAATTTATCATGAACTTAGTCCTGGTAGTATTTTGCAAATCATGTTGTAGATCAATAGCTCGCGTTGTTGCTTCCCTGTGTTTATTTTGATATGTTCCTAGAGAAAATTGTGTTGAAAAATGTTAGTAGCAATGTTGCGGATTTGATCCGTGATCTGAGGTTAAATCCTCATTGCTGCACAGAAGAATTATGTCCTTAATGCACCGCTAGGTGACAGACCTATTGCAGGAGCAGATGCAGAAGTTATGAACGTCTGGCTAGCTCAATATGATGACTACTTGATAGTTTAGTGCACCATGCTTAACGGCTTAGAATCGGGACTTCAAAGACGTTTTGAACGTCATGGACCATATGAGATGTTCCAGGAATTGAAGTTAATATTTCAAGCAAATACCCGAGTTGAGAGATATGAAGTCTCCAACAAGTTCTATAGCTAAAAGATGAAGGAGAATCGCTCAACTAGTGAGCATGTGCTCAGATTGTCTGGGTACTTCAATCGCTTGAATCAAGTGGGAGTTAATCTTCCAGATAAGATAGTGATTGACAGAATTCTCTAGTCACCATCACCAAGTTAGTAGAACTTCGTGATGAACTATAGTATGCAAGGGATGATGAAAATAATTCCCGAGCTCTTCGTGATGTTGAAATCAACGAAGGTAGAAATCAAGAAAGAGCATCAAATGTTGATGGTTGACAAGATCACTAGTTTCAAGAAAAGGGCGAAGAGAAAGAAAGGGGAACTTCAAGTAGATTGACAAGCAAGTTGTCACTCCCACGAAGAAGCCCAAAGCTGAACCAAAGCCTGAAACTGAGTGCTTACACTGCAAAGGAAATGGTCACTAGAAGCGGAACTACCCTAAATATTTGGTGGATAAGAAGGATGGCAAAGTGAAAAAGGGTATATTTGATATACAGGTGTTTGATGTGTGCTTTACTAGTGTTTATAGCAACCCCTCGGTATTTGGTACTGGTTCAGTTGCTAAGAGTAGTAACTCGAAACGGGAGTTGCAGAATAAACAGAAACTAGTTAAGGGTGAAGTGATGATGTGTGTTGAAAGTAGTTTCAAGATTGATATGATCATCATCGCACACTCCCTATTCTTTCGGGATTAGTGTTGAACCTAAATAAATGTTATTTGGTGTTTGCGTTGAGCATGAATATGATTTGATCATGTTTATTGCAATACGGTTATTCATTTAAGTAAGAGAATAAACTGTTGTTCTATTTACATGAATAAAACCTTATATGGTTACACACCCAATGAAAA
>NW_025273761.1:0-1337 GCF_018294505.1 Triticum aestivum | reverse complement strand
TATTGAGTGTGGCGCCCTTTGTCGCTTGATATCGACCGTGGGGTCGTCTATCCGACCTTGTGGCTTCCTTATTTTTTGACTGTGGGGGCTCTATGGCCTCTTCGTCAAATTCCGGTAGTAGCTTCCGCTTCGGATAGCTTTTTGTGTGACGATTGTTGCCGTACTTGTATCGAGTACTTTGCCCCATCTGATCCTGAGTGCATCTTCCGCTGTTTTGAGCCTCCGCTTTTGCTTCTTCAGGCTACGCGCAGTGGCAACGAGCCTTTGGTGGAGGTTCTGATGTTCCAGCAATTTGTCCGACGTGAGGTCGTCCGGACTATTATCTTTACCGGGGATGGGTTGTTCGGATTGTCAGCCCTGTTTGGACGGTTGCTCAATGGCATATTCGTCTTCCGCTGTTTCGCCCTGCTCTATGGCTGGGTCTTTGTCGAGGTGGGGCTTGGCGTGGCGCTTACATCGCCGCTTTGATTGTTTTTCGAGGGAGCGATCCCTGGTTACACCCTTTTGACCCTCGTTATCATTTCTTTTAGGGGTGTCCACCATGTATACATCGTATGATCAGGTGGCTCTCCAGTGCCCTATAGGAGCTGGTTCTTATTCGTCTCCTCCATCGGCGTCCATACCGTCGATGTCTTCGGAGTCGTAGTCGAGTATGTCAGTTAGATCATCGATAGTGGCTACCAAGTGGGTGGTGGGTGGGTTTCGAATTTCTTCGTCGTCCGCATCCCAACCCTGCTGACCATAGTCCGGCCAGGGCTCTCCTGACAAAGAGAGAGACTTTAGGGAGTTCAGGATATCGCCAAAGGGCGAGTGCTGAAAGACGTCCGCGGCGGTGAACTCCATGATCGGAGCCTAGTCGGGTTCGATCGGAAGGGGTGCGGAATACTTGGAGTCCGGAACGGAGTCCGGCGCCTTGAAGTCACGGGCCTTGCAAAGGACTAGGCTGGTATTCGGCTCTATCACCGTAGAGGTTGCGGCTCCGGGGGCGGCGTCCAACTGTCCGTCCCCGACTGGCGCAGTTGGCTCCAAACTAATGGTCGGAGCGGACACCTGAGCGGCACTCTGGGCGCTGTCCGGCGGCAGAGTTAGATCATGCCCATCGAGACAGTGCGGCGCTCTCGGCCATGGCTCGAATCCGTCGAAGATCAAGTCCGCGCGGATGTCGGCCGTGTAATTTAAGCTTCCAAACCTGACCTAATGGCCAGGGGCGTAGCTTTCGATCCGCTCCAGATGGCCAAGCGAGTTGACCCGCAGTGCGAAGCTGCCGAATACGAAGATCTGTCCTGGGAGAAAAGTCTCACCCTGGACCGCGTCATGGTTGATGATCGAAGAAACCA
>NW_025273760.1:0-1337 GCF_018294505.1 Triticum aestivum | reverse complement strand
TCCTCGTCGCCCTGCGGAAAAGCGATCACCGGGTTGTATCTGGCACTTGGAAGGGTGTGTTTTATTAAGTATCCGGTTCTAGTTGTCATAAGGTCAAGGTACAACTCCAAGTCGTCCTGTTACCGAAGATCACGGCTATTCGAATAGATTAACTTCCCTGCAGGGGTGCACCACATAGCCCAACACGCTCGATCCCATTTGGCCGGACACACTTTCCTGGGTCATGCCCGGCCTCGGAAGATCAACACGTCGCAGCCCCACCTAGGCAAAACAGAGAGGCCAGCACGCCGGTCTAAACCTAAGCGCACAGGGGTCTGGGCCCATCGCCCATAGCACACCTGCACGTTGCGAGGGTGGCCGAAAGCAGACCTAGCCTAGTGGCGTTCCAGTCCAATTCGGCGCGCGCCGCTCCGTCGCTGACGTCTGAAGTGCTTCGGCTGATACCACGACGTCGGGATACCCATAACTACTCCTGCGTAGATGGTTAGTGCGTATAGGCTCGTAGCCGACTCAGATCAAATACCAAGATCTCGTTAAGCGTGTTAAGTATCCGCGAACGCCGAACGGGGCCAGGCCCACCTGTCTCCTAGGTGGTCTCAACCTGCCCTGCCGCTCCGCCACAAAGTAACAGTCGGGGGCCGTCGGGAACCCAGGCCCACCTCTACCGGGATGGAGCCACCGGCCCCTTCAGCCCCCAACTCCGAACAGCATCACAGGTAATGTAACAGTGTATAGTATATAGTATATGCCCGTGATCACCTCCCGAAGTGATCACAGCCCAGTAGTATAGCATGGCAGACGGACAAGAGTGTAGGGCCACTGATGGAACACTAGCATCCTATACTAAGCATTTAGGATTGCGGGTAAGGTATCAATGACGGTAGAAACAATGACAGGCTATGCATCAGAATAGGATTAACGAAAAGCAGTAACATGCTACACTACTCTAATGCAAGCAGTATAGAGGAGAATAGGCGATATCTGGTGATCAAAGGGGGGGCTTGCCTGGTTGCTCTGGCAAGAGAGAGGGGTCATCAACTCCGTAGTCGAACTGGGCAGCAGCAGCGTCGGTCTCGTAGTCTACCGGAGAGAAGAGGGGGAAGAAATAATGAATACAGAGCAAACAAAGCATCACAAAATATAACAAGGCAATACGCGGTGTTCGGTGTGCCCTAACGCGGTAGTAGGTGATACCGGTGAAGGGGGGAAAACATCCGGGAAAGTATTCCCGGTGTTTCGTGTTTTCGGGCAGAGGAGCCGGAGGGGGAAAGTTGCGGGTTCGATAGGTTAGAGGGGTGTGGCGGACGAACGGACTGCGTATCCGGAATCGTCTCGTC
>NW_025273759.1:0-1337 GCF_018294505.1 Triticum aestivum | reverse complement strand
GGATCGAGGAAGTCTTTTCACCTCTCGATTTTGGGAAAGTTTCCAAAATGCTATGGGGACTCGTCTCTCCTTTAGCACCGCTTTCCACCCTCAGTCGAGTGGTCAAGTGGAACGCGTCAATCAGATTCTAGAAGACATGCTTCGAGCCTCTGTTATCTCATTCGGAATGGACTGGGAGAAGTGCCTTCCATTTGCCGAATTCGCCTACAACAACAGCTATCAATCTAGCTTGGGTAAAGCCCCTTTTGAAGTTCTCTATGGACGACGATGTCGAACACCCCTTAACTGGTCAGAGACCGGGGAAAGACAATTCTTTGGCCCGGATATGATTCAGGAAGCAGAAGAACAAGTTCGCATCGTTCGTGAAAAGTTGAAAACAGCCCAATCTCGTCAAAAGAGTCAATATGACCGAAAGCATAAGGCTATGACTTTCGAGGTTGACGAGAAGGCTTATCTTCGGGTCACCCCTCTGAAGGGAACCCATCGTTTCGGTATCAAAGGCAAATTGGGTCCTCGTTACATTGGACCTTTTCGCATTCTCGCCAAACGAGGAGAAGTTGCCTACCAATTGGAACTACCTCCGCACCTCTCCAGGGTCCACGATGTCTTCCACGTTTCTCAACTCAGGCGTTGCTTCTCGGATCCTATCCGTGAAGTGGACCACGAAACGCTTGATCTCCAAGATAATGTTACATATCGAGAGTACCCCGTTCGTATCCTCGATCAGGCCGAACGTACCACCCGACGTCATAATATCAAGTTTCTCAAAGTGCAATGGTCGCACCATTCTGAGGATGAAGCAACTTGGGAAAGGGAGGATCGTCTTCGACTTGAATATCCCGCCTTCTTCCTGGAGGAACCCAAATCTCGGGACGAGATTCTTTGAGTGGGGGTGAGTTGTCACACCCTAGCTAGTCATGCATTAGAGTGTTGCATCATGTTTACTCTTTCATCAGAAACTTGAAATGGGGATGACAGAACCCCCAGTCCCCTCTGAAACCAACTAGGGTTACTAAAATAATTTTTCAGTGAACCTGAAATGCCCTTCTAAAATGCCCATCATTTTTGTCTTGGTTCAGAACCTCTGCCAAAAGTGGTGCACATTTTCCTAGGCCATCCTAGGGTTTTTGAATTAAATCATAAATATTTGAATTTGGGCATTTAAAATAATATAAAATATTTAAATGCTCAAATATCTCCAAACTAAAATGTTTCATGTTGGAAATAATCCAACTATGGGCCAGGAATAGTTTGGTGATTTTTGAAGTTGCCTAGGTATTTTATTAAATTCAACAAAGTTGCAGATATATATTAAATAAATCAGAAAACAGAAAAAA
>NW_025273758.1:0-1337 GCF_018294505.1 Triticum aestivum | reverse complement strand
AAAAAAAGAGCGATTTTTTTTCCAGATTGTGCTTTTTCCTTGTTTACGTGCAGTGCCGTGATTTTGTTAGTGTTCTAGGCTCGCGTCTCTAGCACGGTCTAGCCTAGGACCAGCACAGTACCGTCGTTGAGCGTTTATTCAACTTTGCATCTCTGAATTGATTATTGCTGACACTTTTTGCTACCATATTATAAGCCTTCCAGCTCCACATACATCTACGTCGTGCGTTTGACTCTCCCTGGTAATCGCTCTATCCAAGCTTTGAGAGTTTTGACTACAACGGGTGCCGATCACCGCCTGCTGCTGGGTAAGAACTGGTAAGAATTTGAGTTTTGCTTGACGGGTTTGTGATACACCACCAGCACTTCTTAGTAGTCTGTAGGATCATATTCTTGTGTGTTTCTATTTGCTGCTAACCATGGTAGGATCACAAGCCGATGAGACTGATTGGGAGAACCTGACGAACAAACAGCTACATGACAAATTTCAGCAAATGATGAGTGGACAGGTGCAAGATGTGCTAAACAGATTTGACGAGGCCATGGAGAAGATAGATGGCATGGAGAAGACATTTGAAACAAAGCTTGATAGCAAGTTTAATGAATTGCTCGCGCGTTTACCACCACCACCGCCGGCTGCACCTATCGCACCTCTGCAACACCAACAACAACGCATCCTTCCGAATCAGTATGGACGAGCGAAGCGTGTTCCTATTGAGGATGGCCAAACTTCTGGTGCTGCTGTTCCTGTTATTGATGCTTCTTTGGCTCCTACTACTGCTGCTGCTGGTACCCAGGAGGATGATGAGTATGCGGGCGATAATGAGGATGAGGTTGATCAAAATCAGAACTACATGTACCCACCAGCACCACCACCAGCAGGTCGACCTCAGGTATATATTCGTAATGGTAGGCCTGCACCACCACCTCAGGTACGAGATGATGTCCATATTCCTAAACTGAAATTGAATATTCCACCATTTGAGGGTAGATATGTTCCTGATATATATCTTACTTGGGAGTTAGAAACTGAACAACGTTTTACATGTTTACAATATCCCGAGGAGAGACGGGTTGCTGCTGCTGTTTGTGCTTTCACTAGTTTTGCATGTGTATGGTGGTCTGAACATTGTAGATTATATCCTATTCCAACTACTTGGGCTGCTTTGAAAACTGCTATGCGTACGCGTTGGGTTCCACCATATTATCAACGTGAATTGCTGCAAAAATTGCAGTGTTTAAGACAAGGGAAAAATTCTGTAGAAGAATATTATCAGGAATTACAAACTGGCATGATTAGATGTGGTATTGTTGAGGAGAATGAAGCTATGCTTGCAC
>NW_025273757.1:0-1337 GCF_018294505.1 Triticum aestivum | reverse complement strand
GAAATCCAAACCTTCACAAACTCGGTCACTCGGCGATCCACAGTTCCTCTTGATGCTCTAGACCATGACGCCTAACCATCTGGAAGAAGCACAGTCTTCAAAGGTAACAAGCGTCGGATCCACGCAGGATCAATCTCTTCAGTGATGCTCAATCACTTTGGGTTTGTAGGTGTTTGGGTTTGGGTTTTTTCCTCACTTGATGATTTTCGCTCAAAGTCCTCGGATGATGGGATGCTCTCAAGTGTCAGTTTCTCTCGGAGCAGCCAACCAGCTAGTGGTTGTAGGGGGCGGCTATTTATAGACTAGGGAGCAACCCGACGTGATAAGACATAAATGCCCTTGTCCGATATGACCGTTAGGTGGATAAGATATTTTGGGAGAGCTGGCGCGCAGCACAACACTGGTCGGAAATTTGACTCTCAAATTCTTCAGGGCTATCATGTTCCTCACTTTGTAGGCAATCCGCACTGGCGAATTCCTAACTCCTCAGTCAGAAAAAATTCCTCAGCGACTAGAAGAACTTCATCTCTGTCACTGAAGAAATGACTGAACTGTATGAGATTTCCAAAGGCTTCACTCGAAGGGATTGGTACGTCTAGGATTTTGAGTTGAGCATCACATGGAAATTTTTCCTTAGTATTTCCTAGACCCCCTTTAACAGTACGGTGTTTCCTATGACTCAAGAAAGAGAAAAACAAAACTATGAAAACGAAAGTCTTCAAGCTTCATATTCCTCGTATGAATATCAATTCTTCACGGACACACCAATTTCTTCAATTTCGAAGTCTTCATGAAAGTCTTCAGGAATACCAAAATCTTCAGTCAAAGATATTCATTTTTAGCGGTCGACTTTCTCTGTAAATATCAAACTCCTCATAGACTTATAGACCTGTGTACACTCATAAACACATTAGTCGCTTAACCTATAAGTCTTCAATACACCAAAATCACTAAGGGGCACTAGATGCACTTACAATCTCCCACTTTTTGGTGATTGATGACAATATAGGTTAAGTTTTCAACGGGGATAAACATATGAACTACAAGTACTGATATTGAGGAATTTGATGGCAAGATATAGAAGAACTCCCCCTGAAGATGTGCATAGTGAGGAATTTTCTTTTGAAGCAATGCACACTTGAAGAGTTGAATCATGGAGATCTCCCCCTATATCTTGTAATTCATACACGCATTTGGCATATAATATGAAGAATTTGAAATGCATGATGAAATATGGTGCCTGATGAAATTCAGCATGCGTGCAATAATATTAATGAGGAACAAGCATGCAGAATAACGCATCAAGAGTATCAGAGCACAATGCATCAAAAGTATCA
>NW_025273756.1:0-1337 GCF_018294505.1 Triticum aestivum | reverse complement strand
CAACGCAGAAGAAGCAGATACCTCGCCGCGGCTGCGATGCAGAGGACGCAGGGAACGGGACTTGGCGCTGGCGTCTCCGGGCGATGGCCGGTAGCGAGCGGAGCTTGGCAAGGCGGCGACCGAGGCGACAAACTGGAGGAGGTGCTCGGGCGGCTCGGCGGCTTGGCGAGGGGAGAGGACTTGGCAATGGCAGCTTCCTCCTTACGGCTCCTGCACGGCCGTACCTGGGAGAGAGAGAGCATGAGAGGGAAAGACAACAGGAGAGAAAGGGAAGGGAAGGAGAGGCGCGAGCATGGCTGTCCTGCTGGTGGCTGCTAGCAGAACTGCTCGCCGGGGACGACGCAGGGAGCTTGAGGAGAGGCGCAGGGCTCGGGGAAGGAGCATGGCATGGAGGAGCTCGGGAGGGTGCCGCTCCCCCTGGATCAGATGCGGGAGGCTGCAAGGGCGCTCAGAGATCGATGGACGGAGGTGGATCGATGGATTGGTCTGATGCTGAAAACGAGGGAGGATGGTGGCGTTGTGGATGGATCGGGGAAGATCCCGAGAAAGAGAGGTGAGTGCGGCGGCGGCAGCGGCAGGGACAAATCCCCTGAATTTTAGGGTTGGGTCAAATTAGGCATGAGGTTGATTATATAGTAGGTGAATTTTGGTTAGGTGCAATCTCATCCCTCCGATTGAAATCGGGCGATGGAGAAAAATAGGCTAGGGAGCCCAAATAAGAAAAGGAAGATATTTTATAGATGTTTGGGGATGATCCGTACACAATGGTCACGACAACCAGGTTCGAGTTCGGGGAAGTTTCGTACACGCACACAAAGGGGGGTTAGGCCGTCACGATCAAGAGGGAAGCGGAAACCCGATTGGTCTGGAACGGTCAACGAAGGCAAAGCGGTCCGAGGGAAGGTGATGAAGGCAAAGGGAGAAACGGCAACAACGAGCGAATGCAAGTTTTTATGAAAATATGCGGATGCAATGCGATGATGCTATGAGATGAGATGCATGACATGAACACAATGCAAAACAAAAGACAAAACCCAACCACGGAGGAAATAACATATCGCATCTCCAGAAAAGGCAAGAGTTGGAGTTACGAATATGGAAAGTTGTATTCGGGTGTTACACTTGGTCCTCTTGTTCTCCACGCTGGCCCTTCAAAGATCTTGGTCTCTTGTACTCTGTCATGGCTTGATGCCACAATCTTGTTCCCGTACCTGTGCACAGTCAGGGCAACATACCCAGGGTCTATTGCACCGATAAAGCAGCAGAGATGTCCCGTCATGCCGTGAATGCAGCCAAGAGGTCTTCCTCCGCCACGGCGGCCTAGGAAAATGTCTTGC
>NW_025273755.1:0-1337 GCF_018294505.1 Triticum aestivum | reverse complement strand
AAGAACAGCAAGCAAGTTGCTGCTCAAGAGAAGAAACCCAAGTCTGGACCTAAGCCTGAAACTGAGTGCTTCTACTGCAAGCAGACTGGTCACTGGAAGCGGAACTACCCCAAGTATTTGGCGGATAAGAAGGATGGCAAGGTGAACAAAGGTATATGTGATATACATGTTATTGATGTGTACCTTACTAGAGCTCGCAGTAGCACCTGGGTATTTGATACTGGTTCTGTTGCTAATATTTGCAACTCGAAACAGGGACTACGGAATAAGCGAGCACTGACCAAGGACGAGGTGACGATGCGCGTGGGAAACGGTTCCAAAGTCGATGTGATCGCAGTCGGCACGCTACCTCTACATCTACCTTTGGGATTAGTTTTAGACCTGAATAATTGTTATTTGGTGCTAGCGTTGAGCATGAACATTATATCTGGATCTTGTTTGATGCGAGACGGTTATTCATTTAAATCAGAGAATAATGGTTGTTCTATTTATATGAGTAATATCTTTTATGGTCATGCACCCTTGAAGAGTGGTCTATTTTTATTGAATCTCGATAGTAGTAATACACATATTCATAATGTCGAAGCCAAAAGATGAAGAGTTGATAATGATAGTGCAACTTATTTGTGGCACTGCCGTTTAGGTCATATCGGTGTAAAGCGCATGAAGAAACTCCATACTGATGGACTTTTGGAATCACTTGATTATGAATCACTTGGTACTTGCGAACCGTGCCTCATGGGCAAAATGACTAAAACACCGTTCTCCGGTACTATGGAGAGAGCAACAGATTTGTTGGAAATCATACATACAGATGTATGTGGTCCGATGAATGTTGAAGCTCGTGGCGGATATCGTTATTTTCTCACCTTCACAGATGACTTGAGCAGATATGCGCAATCTACTTAATGAAACACAAGTCTGAAACATTTGAAAAGTTCAAAGAATTTCATAGTGAAGTGGAAAATCATCGTAACAAGAAAATAAAATTTCTACGATCTGATCGTGGAGGAGAATATTTGAGTTACGAGTTTGGTTTACATTTGAAACAATGCGGAATAGTTTCGCAACTCACGCCACCCGGAACACCACAACGAAATGGTGTGTCCGAAAATCGTAATCATACTTTACTAGATATGGTGCGATCTATGATGTCTCTTACTGATTTACCGCTATCGTTCTGGGGTTATGCTTTAGAGATGGCCGCATTCACGTTAAATAGGGCACCATCAAAATCCGTTGAGACGACGCCTTATGAACTGTGGTTTGGCATGAAACCAAAGTTGTCGTTTCTTAAAGTTTGGGGCTGCGATGCTTATGTGAAGAAACTTCAACTA
>NW_025273754.1:0-1337 GCF_018294505.1 Triticum aestivum | reverse complement strand
AGTAGTAATTCCATTTCTGGTTAACAGTTTCACCTCCGAAGACCGACACTAAGACCGACACTTGACCCATCCCAGACTGTAATCCTTAACCATGGACACGGCTATTCGAATAGGTTTAATCTCTGCAGAGGGTGTACTCTTTACCCACGAGTAACGGATTTCTTTAGTCCATCGGGACTAATTCTGTCTACGGTCTTTTTGTTGAAAACACACCTAACTTGCACACACCAGCTTAACTCACACGTGTCTGGAATCACCCACGACACCTGTTAAGCAAACTCTAAGTGGGGAGGCTACAACCTCGCGTAGCATGGGATCAAATTTATATCGCGCGCTCTAAGGGGTGGCCTCCCCTCTCGGTCCCAACCGGAAACACCCATGCCCCCGGACCAGGTGGCCTGCCTACCAGCTACAACTGGTATCCTCCACCATGGCCTCTCGGTATGGTGTGTGCTAGAAAGAGGTTGACAACTTACTGAACCGTACTCTACTTGCTGTAGAGACGAGTGGTAGTACGAAACAAGTATGGGGTTACTAGCACAAGACTCGATCTACGGTCGACTCAGGAGGTTTAAGTATTCCCTGCATGATTAGTATAACGAATATATTTCATCCAACAGAGTCACCGCTCATATCACCTTGCCATGCCATAGCAGACATAACCATCCTGACGGAGACCGGCGACAAACTCATGCCTACCCAAGGCAGAGGTTTTCCCGGGTTCCTGCCGGTATGCATGCAAGGCACATGAGGGTGATTATCATCACAAGTGTGTCCATTTCCAACAGCATGGAAATCAATAACATGCACCCATGCATATGATCATATGACATGAAATAACAAGTTCCTCCAAAGTGAGGTGATGTTATGAACGTGTCATCGAACACACAAAAATATTATGTCGGGGTTCAGAATGCTTGCCTTCAATGTGTGGAAAGGCAGGGTGCACTCCAAAACTTGAAACATTTCTCCTCTCTTCAAAAATCCTATTTTAGCAATATAAAAGAATTAACACACAAAATAAAAACAGCACCAAAAGTTGTTCTAATTTTTTTTCAAATAAATCTTAAAATAAACTAGGTGAAATTTGAGAGAGGTAGGAAAAAGAATCATTTCATTTGGAGTTGTATTTAAAAAGTTATAGCCAGTCAAAGTTCTGGTCAAAATCTGTTATTTAAAAAAAATAGAAAAAGAAAACGTTTCAAACGAGATTACGCTTTCGGTGCAGAGGAGGCGTACTTGAGGCTTTAAGCCTCTACTTAACCACGTGGACCGGCGCTGGGTCTCTAACGGTGGGCCCGCCTGGCCCACTGGTCAGGTTTGACCAGTCGCCCGCG
>NW_025273753.1:0-1337 GCF_018294505.1 Triticum aestivum | reverse complement strand
GTCTTGTGAGCGACTCAAATTGGGCCCATCGAAGCTCACAGACCCAGTGTTTTCTCCCCTCTCTCCATTCTTCTTCTCTTTTCTCCTGGCGCGCGCCGCCGGCCAAACCCCACCTCACGCGGCCGCAGAGAGCAGCGGTACCGGGGACTCGCGGTGGTTCGCTGCCCTCTCCGAGACTGAGCTCGTCCGGGACGTGCCCTCCCGCTCTTCTCTCCTAGCTTCTCCCTCCGCTTGCGTTCACCTTGCCGACGAGAGGTTCGATGGTGCCATGGTGGTGCCGGTGCAGGATTTCCTCGCCAGCGTGAAGATGCTGGCCGTGAAGCGGGCGGAGACCGCCGGCCACACCCACCTCGCCGACGCGTTTGATTTGCGCATGCTACAAGCTCTTGGTACTGCTCGAACAACTACTCGCTCTCGGTACTACGAAATCTTTGTAACATCAGTAATAGATAGATAGAATCTGATACCCTTGACAACATACTAAATGGAAATGCCTAATTAGTTAGCCGCCGGTCGTTATCCATGGTGAATCGTACACTATTGGATCCCCCTCTCTCTCGCGCGACCGCGTCGCCCCCCCGCGGGCGACCGGTCGCGCACCAGGCCTCCTCCCTTCAGGCCCCCTCCCTCCTCCCTTCCCGCCGCCGTCGCCGGCGCCCGCGGCCGGATTGGCCCCGGGGCTGCTGGTGGCGGCGGCCTCCTGGCCCTTCCCCTCCCGGTCGCTCTCCGGCACGGGCGGAGCTGCTCCGGGGGGTGCATTTAGGCGGCGGCGGGGTTCCGTTGCGCATGCAGGCGAGTAGCTGGGCGGCGGCGCTGCCGTTGGCGGGGCGGCGCGGCGGCAGGATCTGGAGTCGTCTGCTCGGCCCAGATCTGGGCCCTTCGGGCCCCATCTGGGCCTGGGCGGGCCGACGGCGGGGATGGTCTCCGGCGTGGCTTCTGGGACGCGTGGGAGATGCGACGAGTGTCTGGGTGTCGGCGGTGCTGACGCCGGCCTGCTGCATCACGGTTGGCGGGGCTTAATGGGCCCGCTTCGGCCTGGCTAGGCCAGGGGTGGCCCGGCATGCCCCGCTGCCGCGTCCGGACAACTACCGCGACGGTGCCGGAGGCACGGGCCTCCCGCACGACGGCGGTGGAGGTGGTTCCCTCCCGCTCGGCATCGCTGTTGCTGCTCCCGTCGTGGTGAGCTTCTCTCCGGTCCTTTTGGCCTCGTGGTGGTGTTCGTAGTGAGGTGGCGTGGGTGGCGGCGCTACTGCGTTGGCGCATGGTGGTGGGCGATGGTTTGGCGGGTCGGTTTCGTCCGGTTGGGTGGTTGGGGTTGGAATGCAGGAGAAATCCCT
>NW_025273752.1:0-1337 GCF_018294505.1 Triticum aestivum | reverse complement strand
AGCTGAAAATGGTTTTCCAAGCTCATGCCCGGGTCGAGAGATATGAAGTCTCCGACAAATTCTTCAGCTGTAAGATGGAGGAAAACAGTTCTGTCAGTGAGCACATACTCACTATGTCTGGGTTGCATAACCGCTTGACTCAGCTGGGAGTTAATCTCCCGGATGATGCGGTCATTGACAGAATCCTCCAGTCGCTTCCACCAAGCTACAAGAGCTTTGTGATGAACTTCAATATGCAGGGGATGGAAAAGACCATTCCTGAAGTATTTGCTATGCTGAAATCAGCAGAGGTAGAAGTCAGGAAGGAACATCAAGTGTTGATGGTCAATAAAACCACTAAGTTCAAGAAAGGCAAGGGTAAAAAGAACTTCAAGAAGGACGACAAGGAGGTTGCCGCGCCCGGCAAGCAAGCTGCCGGGAAGAAGCCAAAGAATGGACCCAAGCCCGAGACTGAGTGCTTTTATTGCGAGGGAAGCGGTCACTGGAAGCGGAACTGCCCTAAGTACTTAGCGGATAAGAAGGCCGGCAAAACAAAAGGTATATGTGATATACATGTAATTGATGTGTACCTTACTAGTGCCCGTAGTAGCTCCTGGGTATTTGATACCGGTGCAGTTGCTCACATTTGTAACTCAAAGCAGGGGTTGCGGAATAAGCGGAAACTGGCAAAGGACGAGGTGACGATGCGCGTCGGGAATGGTTCCAAGGTCAATGTGATCGCCGTCGGCACGCTACCTCTGCATCTCCCTTCGGGATTAGTTTTAAACCTTAATAATTGTTATTTAGTGCCAGCTTTGAGCATGAACATTGTATCGGGATCTCGTTTAATTCGAGATGGCTACTCTTTTAAATCTGAGAATAATGGTTTTTCCATTTTTTTGAGAGATATGTTTTATGGTCATGCTCCTATGGTAAATGGTTTATTCTTTATGAATCTCGAACGTGATGCTACACATGTTCATAATGTGAGTACCAAAAGAAGTAAGGTTGATAATGATAGTCCCACATACTTGTGGCACTGCCGCCTTGGTCACATAGGTGTCAAACGCATGAAGAAGCTCCATGCTGATGGACTTTTAGAGTCTCTTGATTATGAATCATTTGACACGTGCGAACCATGCCTTATGGGTAAAATGACCAAGACTCCGTTCTCAGGAACAATGGAGCGAGCAACCGACTTATTGGAAATCATACATACTGATGTGTGCGGTCCGATGAGTGTTGAGGCTCGCGGTGGCTATCGTTATGTTCTCACCCTCACTGATGATTTAAGTAGGTATGGGTATATCTACTTAATGAAACACAAGTCTGAAACCTTTGAAAAGTTCAAGGAATTT
>NW_025273751.1:0-1337 GCF_018294505.1 Triticum aestivum | reverse complement strand
ACACACACACACGCAGTCGAAAGGATGTTTCCAGTGACGGGCTCGCCGAAATCCGTTGCTTTCCGATCAAAGCATACCCGCAAGTACCTAGGTAGCGTGCAAGCAGGGAGCGAGGAGAGCGCCGGCGGAGGCAAGTTCTTCGAGGAGCTGAGCCACGGCGCCGACGACGTCGATGTCCTTGCAAGCCCGTACACTAGATTCTACCTGGAGCCATCCAAGGAGCACGACGGGCTCCTGCACGTCAGGTGCTGCCACAACAACAAGTACTGGGTGGCCAAACATGTCGGTGAAGGCAGCGGCCACTGGATCATTGGCATCGTCAATGAACCGGAGGACGACCTGTCCAAGCCGTCATGCACGCTTTTTGAGCCCATCCCTCTCGCGGACACGGACAATAATCTATCCATCAGGTACGTATAGTACCATCTCTCTTCTGTCTACACGTTAATTTATCAATCATTCTATGTCTACTACTCACTCTGTCTGGAACAGTATATTTTTTTGTTAAAATTGTATTGGACAAAGCCTCCACGCAGAATCAATTAATAATTACTACCTTTCGTCTCATAATATAAGATGGGTTTTGACAGTACTAACAAAAACGCTCTTATATAATGGGACAGAGCGAGTAATGTCTTGGAGGAAAAAGAAAAAGAAAAAAGATCAACACCGATAGCTGCTTAGTAGTCCTCATTCTAATAGGCTGGAAACGCATGCATGCAGATTCTTCCGTCCTCAGCAGACAACAAGCTCTGAATCTGATATGACCAAGGAAAAGGGGACAACTGAAGAAGCCTACCTGTTTCTGGGAACCGGAGGGCATGAAAAAGCAGTTGATCAAGTTAAATCTCTTCATGACTTCTCCGCCATTGATCTGTCGAAGCAATTGGTACTACCTAAATATGTTGCTTTTAAAGGCGACAATGACATGTACCTCCGGGCAAGGATCATCCAGAAACGCAATTACCTGGAATTCTCATCATCTGATATTGCAGATTCAACTGTGGTCAACACTATTTTCCCCAACTATGCTAATGGGAACGTGCGCATAAAATCTAACCACTTCAATAGGTTTTGGAGGCTCAGCCCCAACTGGATCTGGGCTGACTCGGCCGACACCAGTAGCAGAGACCGTGACACGCTCTTCAGGGTGGTCATGTTGCCCGACTACATCGGTCTCCAGAACCTAGGAAACTCCAGGTACTGCAAGAGGCTAACTGCCGACAAGAAGACAAGCTGCCTTAACGCCGCCGTCGATACCATCACCCTTGAAGCAAGGTTACGGGTGGAAGAAGCCGTACTTTCGCGAGAGGTCTATGGCGTGGAGTTCAAGCTCT
>NW_025273750.1:0-1337 GCF_018294505.1 Triticum aestivum | reverse complement strand
GCCGCCACCCCCTCGCCGTAGCCACGCCCTCCGTCCACCCCACGCCGTGCCACCGTGTCCAGGAGCTCCGCCGCCGTCCACTTCATCGAGCTAGCCGAGCCCCGTGTGCTCGTACGGCCCGAGACCACCGCACCGACCTCGCCCGAGCTCGCCGTCGCCGGAGATCCCCTTCAACGCCGTCGCCGCCTCAGCTCGTCCCCGACCCCGCCGGTGGCCTCTACGGGAGCACTGTGAGCCTAGCTACTCCTCCGACCCTCCCTCTCTCATTCCCGAGCCGTGTAGCCACCGCACGAGGATCACACGCCCGTACCGCCGCGGATCTCGTCGCCGACGTGCTTCCGGCCACCCTCCGGCCACAAGCTGGTGTCCATCTTACTCACCGAGGTCCGCAGCACCTAGCTAGCCACTCCCCGAGCCTCACCGACCCCTCTAGCACCAAGTTCATCTTCGGACGAACCCCGATGGCCGCCAAAGTCGTCGTCGGCGCCAACTCCGGCCACCCCGACCCCAACGGACTCCACCAAGAGCTGCGGCTTGTCCTCAGCTCCACTCCGGTGGTCTCCGCGACCCATTTGGTGGCCGAAATGGCCAAAACCACTCCCGCCGCCGCGTCGGGCTCGTCGGCGGCTAAACGCCGGCGCCGCTGGCATTGACTTTGACCACGGGTGGGCCCTGGTTGACTCCCCTGAGTCAATGACAGGTGGGGCCCAGCCCTGTTAATTAAACAGGTTTAGTTTTAATTAAACTTTAATTAAAATAATCACCCTGACATGCGGGACCCACTGTCAGGTTTGACCCTGACGTGTTCCGTTGACCTGCTGACGTCACACTGACGTCAGGCTGACGCAATAATGATTTTCTGGAATTATTCTAATATAGGAAATTCCAGAATATAATTTAAACTTCAAAAATTCATAACTTTTATTCTGTAACTCCAAATCAGACAAATTATATATGTAAAATGATCACAAAAATCCAATCTATCCATCTGTACTATTTTCATGCATGACTAAACAAGTTAACCTGATGTTTAATGCAGAACAAGAAAAAGCACCTTAAAAGGCCATGTTTGAGTTTGAAATTTCAATCTTTGATTCAAATTGGTTCAAACCCTTCTGGTTTTAGTTGCATTAGCCCAACACACTCATATTGCCATGTTTCATGCATGCATCATATTGTTGCACATTGTTTGGTGATGGTTGTGTATCGGTGTCCCTTGCGACAGGTTCTGTCTCCGAGGAGTATCGTGATTACCCTAACGAAGAACCGTATCAGTGCATCGAACCATCAGGCAAGCAACCAACCATTTGATCATATCGATACAATCCCATGTTCTC
>NW_025273749.1:0-1337 GCF_018294505.1 Triticum aestivum | reverse complement strand
AGTAATTGAATTTCTGGATTTAAATTAAATCAGGAAATTCCAGAATATTATTTAAACTTCAAAAATTCATAACTTTTATTCTGTAACTCCAAATTGGACAAATTATATATGAAAAATGATCAGAAAAATCCAATCTATCCATCTGTACTATTTTCATGCATGATCAAACAAGTTAAATTGATGTTTTAAGCAGAACAAGAAAAGGCACTTTAAAAGGCCATATTTGAATTTGGAATTTGAATCTTTGATTCAAATTTGTTCAAACCCTTCTGGCTTTAGTTGCATTAGTCCAACACACTCATATTGCCATGTTTCATGCATGCATCATATTGTTGCACATTGTTTGGTGATGCTTGTGTATCGATGTCCTTTGCGACAGGATCTGTCCCCGAGGAGTACCGTGATTACCCTAACGAAGAACCGTATCCGTGCATCGAACCATCAGGCAAGCAACCAACCATTTGATCATATCAATACAATCCCATGTTCTCGCTCCTGCTCTCTTTTACTGCATTAAGACAACGCGATTCAAACTGCTGTGTGCTACGGTAGTTGAACCCATTTCCTCTGCATGACCTGTCATTGCCACAATAACTAGATGAAACCCACTAGCATGTGTAGGAGTTGATTGAGCCATATGTATGTGTTGTTCCTACCTTGCTATGCCTGCTATGCTTAGAGTCGTGTCAGGTCTGGTTCATCTGGGTGATGGGCTAGAGTGAAATGATTATGTCGGTAATGAGAGTGGTGTGGTGAACACGATTTGGTAAGGGTATCGATGAGAGGCCATGTAGGAGTACATGGTGGGTTGTTTCATTGAAGCCGACCTTAAGCACTGAGATCTGTATGTGTGATTTAAGAACCAGCTACTACCATGCATTGGGCCCGAAACCAATGGACCCTCTCGGCTTCTTATTCACCCTAGTTCTCCGTCCAGGAGTTGCAAGTAGTTTCTGGTGTTTGTAGCCTACTGGAGGCCGTGGATAGCGCTGACCGTAGGGGTGGGCTGTGATGCGGTAGGTACGTGGCACGGTGTACCGAATACCCGTTAGGTATCTCGGGAACCCTGTTCACATCGTTCGGGGCCGTATGGGAAACCTCGGCCGGACTCCCTGCGGATGGAACCTGAATAGGCGATAAACCTGGACTGGAGGCTTAGGTGATTAGGTAGGTCGTGGCCGACACCCACGTTGGGCTTCCGCTTGAAGGTTGCCGAGTACATGTCGTGTAAGCAACGATAAGTGGTGAGAGCGTGTATGAAGAAGTACACCCCTGCAGGGTTAACATGATCTATTCGAATAGCCGCGTCCGCGGTAAAGGACTACTTGGTTGCCTAT
>NW_025273748.1:0-1337 GCF_018294505.1 Triticum aestivum | reverse complement strand
AAAACTAAGTAATAGTCCAAAAAACGGGCCAGAATTGGTCCAAACAGCAAGTCTTGAAAACCAACACGTAAGCACACCCTGGGGTTCGACAACCATGAAAATCGCTTGGGGACCCCCAAAACGGTGAGTAACAGTCCAAGAAACGGACCAGAATCGACACAAACAAGTCTTAACGACCAACACGTAAGCACACCTTGGGGCTCGACAACCATAGAAATCACTTTGGGACCCCAAAAATGGTGAGTAATAGTCCATGAAACAGGCCAGAATTGGCCAAAACTATGAGTGTTGACGACGGACGACACGTAAATGCACCCCGGGATCCTCAAACGTGGAAATCGCTCTGGGACCCCCGAAAACGGTGAGTAATAGTGCATGGGACGGACCAGAATAGGCCAAAATTGTGAGTGTTGATGACCGACACGTAAACGCATCCCAGGGTTCGTTAATCATGGTAATCACTCAAGGACTCCAAAATTGCGAGTAATAGTCTATGAAACGGGCCAGAATCGGCCAAAACTGCGAGTGTTGATGACCGACACGTAAGCGCACCTTCGGGTTCAACAACTATGGAAATCACTTCGAACCACAAAACGGTGAGTAATAGCCCACGAAACATGTCAGAATTGGCCAAAACTATGAGTGTTGACGACGGACGACACGTAAAAGCACCCCGGGATCGTCAATCATGGAAATCGCTCTGGGACCCCCAAAATGTTGAGTAATAGTGCACGAAATGGACCAAAATCGGCCACAACTGCGAGTGTTGATGATCGACACGTAAACGCACGCAGGGTTCGTTAATCGTGGAAATCATTCCGGGACCCCAAAATTGTAAGTAATAGTCCACGAAACGGCCAGAACTAGCCAAAACTGCTAGTGTTGATGCCTGACACGTAAGCGCGCCTTGGGGTTCAACAACTATGGAACTCGCTTCGGGACCCCAAATCGGTGAGTAATAGTCCACGAAACGGGTCAGAATTGGCCAAAACTGTGAGTGTTGACACCGGACGACACATAAACGCACCCCGGGATCGTCGATCGTTGAAATCA
The DNA here is from genome assembly GCF_018294505.1 of Triticum aestivum. Classification (NCBI taxonomy): domain Eukaryota; kingdom Viridiplantae; phylum Streptophyta; class Magnoliopsida; order Poales; family Poaceae; genus Triticum; species Triticum aestivum. The sequence goes on along the minus strand of NW_025273748.1, from coordinate 284 downwards.
CTCCGGGACCCCAAATCAATGACTATAGTCCATGAAACGGACCAGAATTGGCAAAAATTGCCAATGTTGATAACCGACACGTAAATGCACCCCAGGGTTCGTTAATCATTGAAATCACTCTAGGATCCCAAAACAGTGAGTAATAGTCCATGAAACGGGCCAGAATCAGCCAAAACTGCGAGTGTTGATAACCGACATGTAAGCGCACCTTGGGTGTAATAACTATGGAAATCGCTTCGGGACCCCAATACGGTGAGTAACAATCCACGAAACGGGCCAGAATC
>NW_025273747.1:0-1337 GCF_018294505.1 Triticum aestivum | reverse complement strand
AGCAGGCATAGCAAGGTAGGAACAACACATACATATGGCTCAATCAACTCCTACACATGCTAGTGGGTTTCATCTAGTTACTGTGGCAATGACAGGTCATGCAGAGGAAATGGGTTCAACTACCGTAGCACACAGCAGTTTGAAACGCGTTGTCTTAATGCAGTAAAAGAGAGCAGGAGCGAGAACATGGGATTGTATCGATATGATCAAATGGTTGGTTGCTTGCCTGATGGTTCGATGCACGGATATGATTCTTCGTTAGGGTAATCACGGTACTCCTCGGAGGCAGAACCTGTCGCAAGGACACCGATACACAACCATCACCAAACAATGTGCAACAATATGATGCATGCATGAAACATAGCAATATGAGTGTGTTGGACTAATGCAACTAAAACCAGAAGGGTTTGAACAAATTTGAATCAAAGATTCAAATTTCAAACTCAAACATGGCCTCTTAAAGTGCTTTTCCTTGTTCTGCTTGAAACACCAATTTAAATTGTTTGATCATGCATGAAAATAGTACAGATGGATAGATTGGATTTTTCTGATCATTTTTCATATATAATTTGTCCAATTTGGAGTTACAGAATAAAAGTTATGAATTTTTGAAGTTTAAATAATATTCTGGAATTTCCTGATTAAATTTAAATCCAGAAATTATAATTATTGCGCCAGCATGACGTCAGCATGACGTCAGTGGTCAACTGCGGCTGTCTGGGGTCAAACCTGACGTGTGGGGTCCACACGTCAGTGACAGGGGGGTTAAACAGGTTTAAATTAATCCTAATTAGGGATTAGTGGCACTGGGGCCCACTGGTCAGTGTCAGGGGTTAACTAACAGTGGTTAGCACTAATCCTAATTAGCTACAGGGCTGGGCCCACCTGTCAGGGACTCAGGGGGGTGTCCTGCCGTGGTCAAAGTGGGTCAAACCCACCGGCGACGTGACGCCGGCGAGGCCCGAGACGGCGGCGCGACGCGGGATCGCGCTACAGGGCACGGGCAAGGCCGTGCTTGGGCTCGTTGGAGAGCCCTTGCTCCCGCGCGTCGAACGGTGGCCGTGGCTAGGCCTGGGGTGGCCGGAGTCGACGGCGGCGAGCTCGGCTGCGGCCGCCGGAGTTCGGGTGCGGTCGGGATCGGTGTTGCAGGGGGTTTGGGGAGGCGTTAGTGTGTGCTGCGTGATCCTAGTGAGGTGTGGAGCACGATAGTGTGCTCGGTTGGGTGCTACGGTGACCGTGGCCACGACGGCGACATCGCCGGCGGCGTGGAGCTCTCGGCCAAGGTGGGGCTAGGGCCTAGAGGTCGGGAGAGACCAGGGGAGAAGGGGGAAACGATC
>NW_025273746.1:0-1337 GCF_018294505.1 Triticum aestivum | reverse complement strand
AACGCACTACTACCGGCCCGTCGTGAACGGAGCACGACTCGGCCTCCTATCTTCTACGCCAAGCAAACTACGTCCAAGTTGTGACACCACGCAGGGCTGTCACGTACATGAAATAACAGAAGGAAAAACTAGGCTATGTCCTGGATCTACACGACTCAAGTAAATCCTAACAAATCACCCCCTTACTTGTGTCGTCCGAGCTGCACCTCCTCGACTCCGATCCTCTTCTTCAGCTCCATGAACTGAACTCTGCCCAGGGACTTGGTGAGCACATCCGCAAGCTGATCTTGAGTGCCCACATACTCGATGTCGATCTTGCCAGTCTCAACATAGTCTCGGATAAAATGATACCTCAAGTCAATATGCTTGCTGCGATCGTGATGCACCGGATTCTTGCTCAACGTGATCGCCGACTTGTTGTCCACCAGCAGCTTGACACTTTTTGTTTCAGTGCCCTGAATGTCAGCGATCAGTCGGCTCAGCCACACCGCATGCATAGCTGCCGCCGCCGCCGCCACGTACTCCGCCTCACAGGAGGACATGGCGATGATCTTCTGTTTCTGTGACGCCCAGTTAATCAGGTTTCGCCCGAGGAAGAACACAGCCCCGCTTGTGCTCTTCCGATCGTCGAGATCACTGCCATGATCGCTGTCGCTGTACTCCACAAAGTCTGGTTCATCCCCTCCTCGCTGGGAATTCCATCCATGATGAATTGTGCCGCTGATGTAACGCAAAAGGTGCCTCACCGTGGCCATATGCTGCGCCGTCGGTGCCTCCATGTAGCGGCTGACAATCCCAACCGCGTAGGCGATGTCAGCCCAGGTGTTTGCTAGATAGCGCAAGCTGCCCACCACGCTCCTGTAGTAGATCGCGTCCACAGCTGGAATTCTGTTACGGTCAAGTGGAATATGTTTGCTTCCATGAAACCCAAACTTCGAAAGTTGGGACAGTTATATGATATTCATGGAACTGAAAATTAATTTTCAGATACAAACAAAGGCTGAAAGATATGAAATATCCAAAGTAATGTTTGTTTGCAAGTATTAGTAAAAGTGTTTACTATGCATTTGACTGTTGGGAAAGGGATCCAGAAGAACGCCTGTCATATGATGAAAGGTGAATAAAACAACAACTTAAAGAGAAAGGAAGTGTCCGAAGGGTGTTAGTGAGACTTTCACGCCTAGGAAGTCCGGGGCTAACGCCACTCTTAAGTTGGGTGCTTCTTCTGAGAGTAGGAGAAATACTAAATGTTAAACTGTTAGAAGTATAAAGGCAAAAAGAAAGAAGACTGGAATATCCAGCTCATGTATGAATGTCATACAAGTTCTTGATGTATA
>NW_025273745.1:0-1337 GCF_018294505.1 Triticum aestivum | reverse complement strand
GCATCACGTCGATTGCAGAGCGGACTTCTAGGACTTTCCAATATTCTAGCTCCCAGAATATAGATTTCTTCTTCCACATGGCTGCGTGCCCGTCAGCTCCCTTCGGAACTGATTGTCCGCCAGGACCCTTTCCAAAGATGACTTTCAAATCCTTGACCATATCAAATACCTCAGCACCAGTGCGTTCCGCAGGCTTCGGCCGGTGATCTGCCTTGCCGTTGTAATGCTTGCCTTTCTTTCTTACTGGATGAATTTTCGGAAGAAATCGACGATGCCCAAGGTACACGTTCTTCTTACAATTTGGCAAATGTACACTTTCAGTCTCATGTAAGCAGTGCGTGCATGCATTGTATCCCTTATTTGACAGTCCCGAAAGGTTACTAAGAGCAGGCCAATCGTTGATGGTTACGAAAAGCAACGCTCGTAGGTTAAATTCCTCTTTTTTGTGCTCATCCCACACACGGACACCAGGTCTGCCCCACAGTTGTAAAAGTTCATCAACTAATGGCCTTACGTACACATCGATGTCGTTGTCGGGTTGCTTCGGACCTTGGATGAGCACTGGCATCATAATGAACTTCCGCTTCATGCATAACCAAGGAGGAAGGTTGTAGATGCATAGAGTCACGGGCCAGGTGCTATGGCTGGAGCTCTGCTCGCCAAAAGGATTCATGCCATCTGTACTTAGACCAAATCTTATGTTCCTTGCGTCAGCTGCAAAATCTTTGAACTCTCTGTCGATCTTTCTCCATTGCGTTCCATCTGCGGTGTGTCTCAACTCCCCGTCCGACTTACGGTCCTCTTTGTGCCATCGCAACAACTTGGCATGCTCTTTGTTCCTGAACAGACATTTCAACCGTGGTATTATAGGAGCATACCACATCACCTTGGCGGGAACCCTCTTCCTGGGTTTCCCTCCCTCAACATCGTCACCAGGGTCATCGCCTCTGATCTTATAACGCAATGCAGTGCATACCGGGCATTCATTCAAATTCTCGTATTCACCGCGGTAGAGGATGCAGTCGTTGATGCATGCATGTATCTTCAGAACCTCTAAACCTAGAGGGCAGACAACCTTCTTTGCTTCGTACGTACTGGCGGGCAACTCGTTATTCTTTGGAAACATATTCTTCAACATTTTCAGCAAGTTTTCAAATGCCGAGTCAGCTACACCTGCCTGTGCCTTCCATTTCAGCAAATCCAGTGTGCAGCCCAGCTTTTTCAGACCATCATCGCATCCAGGGTACAACGACTTTCTGTGATCCTCTAACATGCGATCCAAATTCTCCCTCTCCTTTTCAGTTTCGCAGCGTCTCCGTGCATCAGCAATGGTCCGA
>NW_025273744.1:0-1337 GCF_018294505.1 Triticum aestivum | reverse complement strand
TATACATCAAGAACTTGTATGACATTCATACATGAGCTGGATATTCCAGTCTTCTTTCTTTTTGCCTTTATACTTCTAACAGTTTAACATTTAGTATTTCTCCTACTCTCAGAAGAAGCACCCAACTTAAGAGTGGCGTTAGCCCCGGACTTCCTAGGCGTGAAAGTCTCACTAACACCCTTCGGACACTTCCTTTCTCTTTAAGTTGTTGTTTTATTCACCTTTCATCATATGACAGGCGTTCTTCTGGATCCCTTTCCCAACAGTCAAATGCATAGTAAACACTTTTACTAATACTTGCAAACAAACATTACTTTGGATATTTCATATCTTTCAGCCTTTGTTTGTATCTGAAAATTAATTTTCAGTTCCATGAATATCATATAACTGTCCCAACTTTCGAAGTTTGGGTTTCATGGAAGCAAACATATTCCACTTGACCGTAACAGAATTCCAGCTGTGGACGCGATCTACTACAGGAGCGTGGTGGGCAGCTTGCGCTATCTAGCAAACACCTGGGCTGACATCGCCTACGCGGTTGGGATTGTCAGCCGCTACATGGAGGCACCGACGGCGCAGCATATGGCCACGGTGAGGCACATTTTGCGTTACATCAGCGGCACAATTCATCATGGATGGAATTCCCAGCGAGGAGGGGATGAACCAGACTTTGTGGAGTACAGCGACAGCAATCATGGCAGTGATCTCGACGATCGGAAGAGCACAAGCGGGGCTGTGTTCTTCCTCGGGCGAAACCTGATTAACTGGGCGTCACAGAAATAGAAGATCATCGCCATGTCCTCCTGTGAGGCGGAGTACGTGGCGGCGGCGGCGGCAGCTATGCATGCGGTGTGGCTGAGCCGACTGATCGCTGACATTCAGGGCACTGAAACAAAAAGTGTCAAGCTGCTGGTGGACAACAAGTCGGCGATCACGTTGAGCAAGAATCCGGTGCATCACGATCGCAGCAAGCATATTGACTTGAGGTATCATTTTATCCGAGACTATGTTGAGACTGGCAAGATCGACATCGAGTATGTGGGCACTCAAGATCAGCTTGCGGATGTGCTCACCAAGTCCCTGGGCAGAGTTCAGTTCATGGAGCTGAAGAAGAGGATCGGAGTCGAGGAGGTGCAGCTCGGACGACACAAGTAAGGGGGTGATTTGTTAGGATTTACTTGAGTCGTGTAGATCCAGGACATAGCCTAGTTTTTCCTTCTGTTATTTCATGTACGTGACAGCCCTGCGTGGTGTCACAACTTGGACGTAGTTTGCTTGGCGTAGAAGATAGGAGGCCGAGTCGTGCTCCGTTCACGACGGGCCGGTAGTAGTGCGTT
>NW_025273743.1:0-1337 GCF_018294505.1 Triticum aestivum | reverse complement strand
CAAAATATTGGCAACTATCGCATTTCAAATACCGGTACACCTCCAAACACAAACACATATGCAACACCACAAACATATGCAACACCACGAACATACATAGATCTAGCTAGGCCATAAAAAGTGCATGTGCACATTGTTTGTAGGGAGAACAACATAAATATAGCTTCCCCCCTTACTTACCTAGCAAAACAAGGTAACTTAACCACTTAATTTGAATGAATCTATGGTGGAAATGAGGTGAAAAAGAGGAGGCACCCGAGACAAGGAGGAGGCGGTGGAGAGAATGAAGTGGGGAGAAAGTGAGTGTGGGAGGAGAGGCTGTCCAAAATATCTTGTTGCTGCCCACTTACTAATGGCGCACCAGCAACAAATGCGCCATTAGTAATCCAGGTTACTAATGGCGCACCCCCTGGCGGTGCGCCATTAGAACTTTTGCAAAAAAGGAATAAAAGCAATAATAAAAAAAATAACATTAGTAGCGCACCTCCTGGATGGTGCGCCATTACTAGTTACAACTAGTAATGGCGCACCACCAGGGGATGCGCCATTAGTATGTTTGGACAGGCGCACTAGTTCAAAAAAAAAATTGGTACTAATGGCGCACCGTGGTCAGGGTGCGCCATTAGTAGTTTCAACACTAATGGCGCATCAGAGGGTGGTGCGCCATTAGTATATACTAATGGCGCACCACTTGTCTAGTGCGCCATTAGTGTCATTTCCATCTATATCCCCTTTCCTAGTAGTGATTTCTACATCTCCACGGGCGTCATGCCAAGAAAATGTTGGAGAACTCATGGTCCCTCTGGGTTGAACTCCCACAGGCGGAGGGGGGGGCGTTTGCAGGGTAGAACTCGGCGAATTATCATAACCTGCGTCGCCATGACCAGACTGATGTCTCTTTCTAGGAGATCTCGGATGCGGCCCTGCAACAGGGGCACGTCCTTTGCCGACCCCCAGTCCAGCCCCTTATTGACCCATGACGCCAGTCGTGGCGGGGGACCCGAGCGGAAAGCAGGCAGCGCCACCCACTTGGTGCTCCTGGAAGCTGTGATATAAAACCACTCTCGTTGCCATAAGATGGACTCCTCTTGAAAAGAGCCCTCGGGCCATGGAGCACCAGCATTCTTGCTTATAAAAGCACCTTCGTACTCTGCGTGCCGTCCCTCGATCATCTTCGGCTCTACTTTGAAGGTCTTGAACCATAGTCCGAAGTGAGGGGTAATACGGAGGAAGGCTTCACACACGACGATGAATGAGGAAATACGGAGGATGGACTCCAGAGCTAAGTCGTGAAATTCCTGCCCATAATAAAAGATGAGCCCCCTCACGAAGGGATC
>NW_025273742.1:0-1337 GCF_018294505.1 Triticum aestivum | reverse complement strand
TTTCGGGTCCCAAAGTGATTTCCACGACATACGAGGCCTGGGGCGCTTTTACGTGTCGGTCATCAACACTCACATTTTTGCATGATTCTGGTCCGTTTCGTGCACTATTACTCACCTTTTGGGGCCCCAGAGTGATTTCCATGATTGACGATTCTCGAGGTGCGTTTACGTGTCCATCGTCAACTTTTGTCGAATTTTGACCCATTTTGTTGACTATTACTCACCATTTTGAGGTCCCAAAGCTGTTTCAATAGTTATTGAACCCCAAGGTGCGCTTATGTGTCGTTCATCAACACTCGTAATTTTGGCCAATTCTGGCTCATTTCCTGGACTATTGATCACTGTTTTGGTTTCCCAAAGCGAGTTCCTCGATTGATGATCCCCGGGGTGTGTTTACGTGTGCGTCATCAACACTCTCAGTTTTGTCCAATTCTGGCCGTTTTCATGGACTATTACTCACCGTTTTGGGTCCCCGAAGTGATTTCCATAGTTGTTGAACCCCAGGGTGCGATTACGTTTTGGTCAACAACACTCGCAAGTTTGGCCGATTCTGGCCCGTTCCGTGGACTGTAACTGACTGTTTGGGGTCCCAGAGTGATTTCCATGATTGACGAAGCCCAGGGTGCGATTACGTGTAGGTCATCAACACTCGCAATTTTAGCCGATTCTGGCCCGTTTTGTGGACTATTAATCACGGGTTTGGGATCCGGAGTGATCTCCACGATTGAAAAACCCCAGCGTGTGTTTATGTGTCGGTCATCAACACACATTTTTTGCTGATTCTGGCCCGTTTCGTGGATTATTACTCACTGTTTCGGGTCCCAAAGTGATTTCCACGACATACGAACCCTAGGGCGCTTTTATGTGTCAGTCATCAACACTCACATTTTTGCCTGATTCTGGTCCGTTTCGTGCACTATTACTCACCTTTTGGGGCCCCAGAGTGATTTCCATGATTGACGATTCTCGGGGTGCGTTTACGTGTCCGTCGTCAACACTCACAGTTTTGTCCAATTTTGACCCATTTTGTTGACTATTACTCACCATTTTGGGGTCCCAAAGCGGTTTCAATAGTTATTGAACCCCAAGGTGCGCTTATGTGTCGTTCATCAACACTCATAATTTTGGCCAATTCTGGCTCATTTCCTGGACTATTGATCACTGTTTTGGTTTCCCAAAGCGAGTTCCTCGATTGACGATCCCCGGGGTGTGTTTATGTGTGCATCGTCAAGACTCTCAGTTTTGTCCAATTCTGGCCGTTTTCATGGACTATTACTCACCGTTTTGGGTCCCCGAAGTGATTTCCATAGTTGTTGAACCCCAGGGTGCGATTACGT
>NW_025273741.1:0-1337 GCF_018294505.1 Triticum aestivum | reverse complement strand
CCTCATATTGAATTTGCTTATAATCGTTCATTGCATTCTACTACTAAGATGTGCCCTTTTGAAGTTGTGTATGGTTTCCTACCTCGTGCACCTATTGATTTGTTGCCTCTTCCATCTTCGGAGAAGGTTAATTTTGATGCTAAACAACGTGCTGAATTGATTTTAAAAATGCATGAGTTAACTAAGGAAAACATTGAGCGGATGAATGCTAAATATAAACTTGCTGGAGATAAGGGTAGAAAACATGTTGTGTTTGCACCTGGAGATCTTGTTTGGTTACATTTGCGTAAGGATAGATTTCCTGATTTGCGCAAATCAAAGCTAATGCCACGTGCTGATGGTCCCTTTAAGGTGTTAGAGAAAATAAATGATAATGCATATAAACTTGAGCTGCCCGCAGATTTTGGGGTTAGTTCCACTTTTAACATTGCAGATTTGAAGCCTTATTTGGGTGAGGAAGATGAACTTTCGTCGAGGACGACTTCATTTCAAGAAGGGGAGGATGATGAGGACATTAATACAATTGTTACACCCACAGCCCCTGCTGCTATACATACTGGACCAATTACTAGAGCTCGTGCACGCCAACTAAATTACCAGGTACTTTCGTTTCTTGGTAATGATTCTAATGTTCATGAGAATATGATGCTGCCTAAATTGGATACATTTGTTTTGCTTACAAATGAAGGGTCTAGCTTGGAGAAGGATGAACATTGGAGCAAGAACAAGCATGGAGATGATGGCATGCACAAGGGAAACAAGAACGGAGTTACAAGTGATGATTTCAGGACTTTGAAGCCACCATAATGGGTGCATGAAGCCTTGGACGAAATATACAAGATGCCACTTCATAAATTTCGTCGCGAGGCTATTTTAGGTGCTGCGTCACCTTATTATTGGGCCAGGCCCATGTAATTTCGAAATACATAAGTATAGGCTATTTTTAGAGTCCGTATGTGTGGGGAAACAAGAGATAGGGTTGATTTCGGACCCCTCCACCAAGGGCCACGAAATTCCCCCCTCTTCCTCCATATATACAGCCCTTAGGGCATTGTTTAGACTTTGGGTTTTGTTTAGATTAAAAGTTCGCCATAGCTGCAACTTCGCGTACTTCGTTTGTGTTCAACGACCAGACAAAGGCGTCACAGAACCCCACCTTGATCAATAAAGCTTTCATCTTATATTCGCAATATCCAGATTGCAATCTTAGTTTCTTGCTTGTTCTTCGTTTGCTCGCAGGAAACAGACCCTCGTGGTCAGGTTGATCGTGCTCCGGCGTGGTCAATAACCTCTCGGAGTTGGTTTAGCGATTGCTAAGGCGCGACGTCCTCGCACGT
>NW_025273740.1:0-1338 GCF_018294505.1 Triticum aestivum | reverse complement strand
AAGAGCAGGTGGACGAGCAGCCAGCGGACATGGTTGCTGCGGCCAGAGCTTCTAATGCTAGGCAGGGTAAGTAGAGAAGAGGAGAAGCGAACGTTGGATATGTCAGTTTCATTACTTGTAGAGTAGCATAGCACCATATATAGTCATAGTCTAGGTTTCGATTCGAACCAGCTACAGGAGCACGTCTTTCTTTTTTCTAAAACTCGGCAACGTCTCTTTACTGGTACACTAGCTTGTTTTGTACGCCTTCCCAAGTCTTTGATTTTCTTTCCCTTTTTTGCGAGGAAGGAAGGAGGACAAAATTGAGAGTTCCTGGGACTCGAACCCAAGACCTCTCGGTTGAAAACCAAGGGTGCTAGTCACTTATGTGGCGAACATTCCCTGTGAGGAGGACGGCAGACGAACGCATTTTCCTCGCAGTTTTCTTCCTATATATAAAAAAGTATGCTACTTGGTGTCCGCTTAGTCAACAAACGATTGTGCCAACCTTGACCGTTGGATTGACATTCAACGTCTGTCGCATTTCTTCAGTCTCTTCTTCCTCGAGCCGCCAAAGCCAAACCAGCGCCGGCGGGACCGCCTGCTCCCGCCTCCCACGGCTGGCTGTGATCTTCCCCGGCTCCTGTTCGTTCCGTCCGAGGCCTCACCATCGTCCTCCGCCTTGGGTCGCTCGCCGCGGCTCCGCCCTCCAGTGTTGTCAACATGGTCAACAACCGAGAGGAATAAGGAGATGACTGTACATGGTGAGGATGACAGTAGGGACCCAGCAGCGCGCGCAGTAATTTTGTTTTTTCGGGACGGAGAAGGGTATCAACTGGGTTGTGCGGGACCCGTGGCCCGTCTAGCCCAGGCTTTTATTTCATATGTTTAGCACATGACCAGCCCAGTTTGTTTTTTTCCTTTCTGAAAATGGCTAGCCAGCTATTTTGTTTTTTGCAGAATAACCAACGTAGGCCTACTTGCTTTTCTACGCCCTGCTGGGCTGGAAACCTTTCAAGACGAGGAGGGATGCATTTTGCCCAGAAAATGGGCTATAATAATAAGAAATGGGCTATAAGTAATAATAAATGCGCTGTAAAATGAAAAAATACAGCAAACAGGCAATTAGTTCCAAAATACTGTTTTCTTTCGGATTTTGATATTTTAAATTTCATTGTTTTTGTGCGGGTAAAATTTCATTGAATTTAAATTAAGGTATATTTAGATTTAAAATTAATTTGAATCTGGCTAGAAATTTCAGGTTGTATGCTGTTTGGGACAGATTTGGAGGCTGACTTGTGGGTCTACTAGGTTGACGTGTACTTTGGCTTTGTCAACTTAGTCCACAAACGATTCTAG
>NW_025273739.1:0-1338 GCF_018294505.1 Triticum aestivum | reverse complement strand
GCCGCCGCACCGCGTCTCCGTGCCAGGGGCCACTGCGCCTCCACGCTCGTCGCGCCGAGCTGCAGCGGCCTCTGTGCCACCATGCAGGTCCTCAGCGACCTCCTCGCCTTCGTGACCGCAGTGCTTGTCGTGCGTCGCCGTCACCACACGCTCTCCATTGCGCCGCAGCCGAGACCTCCATGTCCGCCACGGATGCCACCGCGCGCCACGGCCCCGAACTTGGTAGCTCTGATGCCAATTGATGGGTTCAAGCCCTAGCTCTCTCTCTCTCCCTCTCTCTCTCTCTCACGTAGTTCTCGCACTCTCTTGCTGCCCTGTCGCGGTGATTCAGGCACACGAACGCCCGCCGCACAAGAAGGAGAACAGGGAGACAGTGACACGGTGATTTCCGGCGCACGAACGCCCGCCGCACATACGGCACTTTCCTTCAACACGAACTGAATCCGCAGCAGTACAGGTGAAGGTATATATACGCACGCACACGCCCGCCGCACAGGTGAAGGTACAGGCTGGACGTATGACGAGGGTGCGGGACGGTTCAGGCGAAAGTTCGGCACCTCGACGCTGGTGGAGGTGATGTCTTGGTAGTCACGTCCATCTTTGGATTATCGTCATTGTTCTCCCACAGCCGACGCGATGGTGGCGGCGCAGTGCGTCATGACCCTTTTGGGTTCGTCATCGGTGAGTGTAGTCTTTCAGTCGCGGTGGCGTGTTCAGAATGGTATGGAGATCCACCGTATTGCTTGCACCTATCTTGTACATGCAGCAATGACCTCCTTTCGTCATCTCTGCTCGCTGGTAGGGTCAAAGCTCCTTGGTTTGGGTAGACGGTCCTCTCTAATAGCAGTTGGGTGGTGTCGACGTGACAGAGTCCAGCGTTTTATTCAAGGTGGCATCTGGTTAAATGTCATCATCGGTCCTGGTTGAGTCTTCAGGTGGTCCCGCCTCTCCTGTGCTTCCTCTCGCGGCATGCTGGAGGCGTCTAATTGGGCACTTCTAGTGCTTGTTAGTGTGTTTGTCTTGGTTTGTCATGCTCTCTTTGATCATCCTGTATGATGATTTCCTCAACACCATATATCGTTCAGCCATGCGGCCGAAGTCCGTTTTGTGATAAAATGCTTCTATGACATGCTTGTTACAAAGAAATAACTTAAATAATATTCATTTTGAGGGGGTTAGGTAATAATCTATTCTTTTGTACATTTACGCGTGTTTTCTATATGTATGTTGGAGCAAATTTTTGGAATCTGGTCTCCGGTGTGCCCAGTTTCTAAAACTTAGTAAAAATCATATTTTTATCTCAACTTCAGAAAAACAAAAATAATGCTCATAAGTTTT
>NW_025273738.1:0-1338 GCF_018294505.1 Triticum aestivum | reverse complement strand
AAAAAAATTAGGGTTAGTTCATCATATCCGAACCAATCTGAGCCTTTGCATAATCTTTTTAGGGTTTTGCTTTGTTGAATTTGCGGTTGCATCATCGTGTCTAGTTGCTGGTCTTAGAGTCTAGTCTTTTAGAGTTTCAAGTTCTGGTCATAAGTTGTCACGCCGCCGCCGCACCATCATCATCGCCCCTGCCATCTACCACCACCGCTTACCGCTCCGAATCCGTATCCATATACCACCACCAATCCGTGTCCATATACCACCACCGATCCATATCCATATACTACCACCGCTACCACCACCGCTGCCATATACCACCACCATATATCCACCACCAATCTGAGTTCCTTGCATATTAGGTTTGTTTTCGGGATCCATCTAATTTCCGATTCGTGTTTCCTTGTCTGAGTAGGTTTCGGATTCCAGCAATCTTTTGCCGTCCGTAGAAGAGGTTGGTTTCCAAAAAAAAGAGTCCGGAAACCACCCTCCGTTTAGGCCCAAAATTTTCGGAAACGCACTTGACAAAAAAAAATTCTGGCTATCCTATTTTTAGGTGTTTCTAAGCGTATTTAGACAGTCGCCGTTATAGAAAGTTTTTTTGACCCGTTTCCAGTTTTTGGGTCCGGGCAGTAAAAAAAAAAATTTTAGTCACAGAAATTTCGTGCCCATCCTGTCAGTTTGACCTGGGAAGAGTTTTGAGACACTCGCCATTATAGTGATTTTTCGCAAAAAAAAAAGAGCAGCGCAAAAAAAAGCAGCGCACAAAAAAAAAGAGCGAAAAAAAAATTCGAGAGTGTGCTTTTCCCTTGTTTACGTGCAGCGCCGTGATTTTGTTAGTGTTCTAGGCTCGCGTCTCTAGCACGGTCTAGCCTAGGACCAGCACAGTACCGTCGTTGAGCGTTTATTCAACTTTGCATCTCTGAATTGATTATTGCTGACCCTTTTTGCTACCATATTATAAGCCTTCCCAGCTCCACATACATCTACGTCGTGCGTTTGACTTTCCCTGGTAATGATGAGGACATCAATACAATTGTTACACCCACAGCCCCTGCTGCTATACATACTGGACCAATTACTAGAGCTCGTGCACGCCAACTAAATTACCAGGTACTTTCGTTTCTTGGTAATGATTCTAATGTTCATGAGAATATGATGCTGCCTAAATTGGATACATTTGTTTTGCTTACAAATGAAGGGCCTAGCTTGGAGAAGGATGAACATTGGAGCAAGAACAAGCATGGAGATGATGGCATGCGCAAGGGGAACAAGAACGGAGTTACAAGTGATGATTTCAGGACTTTGAAGCCACCATAATGTGTGCATGAAGCCTTGGAC
>NW_025273737.1:0-1338 GCF_018294505.1 Triticum aestivum | reverse complement strand
GCCGCCGGCACCTGGAGGGGGAAACGGACGCGTCGGGTCTACACGGATGGGGTCTTGCTGTGGCTTTGGCCCAGATGTTGCTCCAAAGTGTTCCTATGGGCTGACCTAACACAACCGGGTGGAGAGTTCCACTGGTCAAAGCCCGTCCGTGCAAAGTCAAAGGGCTAGATCCCGTGGTCAAACGCTACAGGGTTAGGCGGGACGAGGGCCCTCGGGGGGTAGCAATGCCACTGGAGCATCCCACCGGGCCCTCATACATATCGTACGGTGTGGTGGCATGTCCGATGAGGCGGCACGCGTCTCCGGGGTGTGGCCCCCCTCACGGACGGCGATGACACAGTAGTAGACGTTCTGCGGTAACGATGCGGTGTGAATATTGTTAAATACTCGGAGCGCGATAAAATTATGAGTTTTTTACACGACATGGGCACATGTGCTATAGGACTGATGGTAATTTTTCATAGTTTTTTGTGGTGGAGAAGTATCTGAACACTTCCCTCTCCGCGGATTGCTCTTCGCGTGTCTACGACTGTGGCCGCGGACTCCGGGGGCTAGCACATGCCGCCAAATCCTCTCACAAGTCTGGAAGTGTTGTGGCGGTTGCAAACGCCCGGCATGCGTCTCCGGGGTGTGCCCCCCCTCACGGACGGCGCAGCCGCCGGCACCTGGAGGGGGAAACGGACGCGTCGGGTCTACACGGATGGGGTCTTGCTGTGGCTTTGGCCCAGATGTTGCTCCAAAGTGTTCCTATGGGCTGACCTAACACAACCGGGTGGAGAGTTCCACTGGTCAAAGCCCGTCCGTGCAAAGTCAAAGGGCTAGATCCCGTGGTCAAACGCTACAGGGTTAGGCGCGACGAGGGCCCTCGGGGGGTAGCAATGCCACTGGAGCATCCCACCGGGCCCTCATACATATCGTACGGTGTGGTGGCATGTCCGATGAGGCGGCACGCGTCTCCGGGGTGTGGCCCCCCTCACGGACGGCGATGACACAGTAGTAGACGTTCTGCGGTAACGATGCGGCATGAATATTATTAAATACTCGGAGAGCGATAAAATCATGAGTTTTTTACACGACGTGGGCACATGTGCTATAGGACTGATGGTAATTTTTCATAGTTTTTGGTGATGGATAAGTATCTGAACACTTCCCTCTCCGCGGATTGCTCTTCGCGCGTCTACGACTGTGGCCGGTGGCCTCTGGGGGCTAGCACATGCCGCCAAATCCTTTCACAAGTCTGGAAGTGTTGTGGCGGTTGCAAACGCCCGGCATGCGTCTCCGGGGTGTGCCCCCCTCACGGACGGCGCAGCCGCCGGCACCTGGAGGGGGAAACGGACG
>NW_025273736.1:0-1338 GCF_018294505.1 Triticum aestivum | reverse complement strand
CAAAGCTGGCTTGCTGCAGTTAAACTCCATCATCCCCTTTGTTGCAAATGATGCATATGTAGTTAGTTCTGATGTAAGTCTTGCTGGGTACATTTGTACTCACGTTTGCCTATTTTATGTTTTTGCAGAGAGACTTCGGTCTCACTAGTAGTTCCGCGTGGACTTCGACGTTTAGCTTGTTACCTCAGCTACGATCTTGTGCCCTCGGCAGGATCTGGTAGATAGTCAGGCTTCTCAGCCTTTTTCATTTATAGATGTCTGTACCCAGACATGATAGCTTCCGCTTGTGCTTTGACTTGTATGCTCTGATTGTTGGGTCATGAGACCCATGTTTGTAATGTCTCGCTCCTCGGAGCCTATTGAATAAATTACTTGAGTCGTAGAGTCATGTTGTGATGCCATGTTGTATTTGCACATATCGAGCATATTGTGTGTATGCTATTGAAATGCTTGGTATGTGTGGGATCTGACCATCTAGTTGTTTATCTTTAGTAGCCTCTCTTACCGGGAAATGTCGCCTAGTGTTTCCACCGAGCCATGGTAGCTTGCTACTGCTCCGGAACACTTAGGCTGGCCGGCATGTGTCCTTCTTCGTTCCTGTGTCTGTCCCTTCGGGGAAATGTCACACGATGAATACCGGAGTCCTGTTAGCCCGCTACAGCCCGGTTCACCGGAGTCCTGCTAGCCCAGTGCTACAGCCTGGATTCACTCACTGATGACCGACACGTTCGATGCTGGGTCATGGATGCCTGTCCCTGTAAGTTTGTGCCACTTTGGGTTTACGACTAGCCATGTCAGCCCGGGCTCCTTATCATATGGATGCTAGCGACACTGTCATATACGTGTGCCAAAAGGCGCAAACGGTCCCGGGTAAAGGTAAGGCGACACCCGTGGGAATACCGTGCGTGAGGCCGCAAAGGGATATGAAGTGTTACATGCTAGATCTATGTGGCATTGAGTCGGGGTCCTGACAGCGTTGGTATCAGAGCTTGACTGCCTGTAGGATTACCAAGCCAAACTGGTCGAAGTTGAGTCTAGAAATTCTTTAGTTATATAAGGGAATTGATTGTGGGATGGAACGTAAGGCTCTTTTTACTCCTTATACCTCATGGCCTTCTGATCTGAGTCATCTTATCTTTCCTGCGGGGATTAAGAACTAGGCTATCTTTTCTTTCTATCAGGATCACATGTTACTAATCCGTAGTCTTATAGATTGTTGGACTTAAGCCTCGTTTCAGTTCCTAGTACTTCCATATGCTAATTGTTGATCTCGAAACCTTGATATTGTGCTTCTGAGTGGTTATGCCACCATTTTTGTGAATGTCTCAAATCTTTTCT
>NW_025273735.1:0-1338 GCF_018294505.1 Triticum aestivum | reverse complement strand
AAAGCAAGGGCAGACTTGAAATCAATGGGCATCAGGCAGGAGCTTCACGCTATATATGATGATGATGATGATGATGAGGCGAAGCAGGACACGGAAAGTCGTCGCAAAGGCAAAAAGGCCAAGAAGACCGGAAATGACTACCCTCCCGCGTGCTTCACTCTAAGTCAGGAGGAGATCGAGCAGTTTTTCACCTGCCTCGTAGGAGTAAAACTTCCTTACGGTTACGCGGGGAAGATAAGCAGATACCTAGACCTAGCGAAGCTGAAGTTCAGCGGGATGAAGTCTCACGACTGTCACGTGCTGATGACGCAGATACTTCCAGTTGCAATCCGTGGGATCATGGACGCGCACGTCCGTGAAACGCTATTTGGCCTATGCAACTTTTTCGACGTCATCTCTCGGAAGTCTGTTGGCGTGAGGCAACTCAGAAGGCTACAGGAAGAGATCATGGTGATACTATGCGAGCTTGAGATGTACTTCCCACCCGCATTCTTCGACGTTATGGTGCATCTGCTGGTCCATATCGTGGACGATATCATCCAACTCGGGCCGACGTTCCTGCACAGCATGATGCCGTTCGAAAGGATGAATGGTGTCATCAAAGGATACGTTCGCAACATGTCACGTCCAGAGGGAAGCATAGCCAGGGGCTTTCTGACCGAAGAGTGCATCTCCTACTGCACGAATTATCTAGGCATCGAGAACCCCGTTGGTCTGCCCGTCAACAGGCACCCCGGCAGGCTCGCTGGATGGGGTCACCGTGAGGGTCGCCGCGAAATGCATGTCGACTTCGAGGGTCGACTCGCCGACTTTGAAAGAGCAAACCTAGTCGCGCTACAACACATAGACATGGTCGATCCTTGGGTGGTAGAGCACAAAACCTTTATTAAGAAGACATACAATGACCGAGGCCAACAGAGGACGGACGGAGATATACTCAAAGAGCACAACTCATGTTTCACGCGTTGGTTCAAGCAGAAGCTTCTGTCGTACCCTTTACATGAGGATTCTTCCGTGGAAGAACAACTCATATTCGCCTTGTCACAGGGCGCCGAGCACAACCTGATGACCTATGAGGCGTACGATATCAACGGCTACACATTCTACACCGAGGCCAAGGACATGAAGAGCGATGGTTATCAGAACTCCGGGGTAACGATGGAATCCTACACCGGTAACGACAAGGACAGATACTACGGAAGGATCGAGGAGATCTGGGAGCTGAGCTACGCTGGAGAGAAGGTCCCGATGTTCCGTGTCAGATGGGCCAAGAGCGTCCTAAAAGAAGACCGGTATTTCACCACCATGGTTATACCCGAAGCCAAATCCAAGACCGCA
>NW_025273734.1:0-1338 GCF_018294505.1 Triticum aestivum | reverse complement strand
CCCAAAACAGTGAGTAATAGTCCACGAGACGGCCAGAATTGGCCAAAATTGTGAGTGTTGATGACCGACACATAAACGCACCCCCGGGGTTCATCAATCGTGGAAATCACATCGGGACCCCAAAACTGAGTAATAATCCAAGAAACGGGCCAGAATCGGCCAAAACTGCGAGACTTGACGACCAACACGAAAGCACACCTTGGGGTTCGACAACAATGGAAATCGCTTTAGGACCGTAAAACGGTGAGTAATAGTCCACGAAAGGGACATAATCGACAAAAACCGCGATTGTTGATGACCAAAACATAAATGCACCAGGGGTTCGTCAATCGTGGAAATCCCTCCGGGACCCGAAACTGCGAGTAATAGTCCACAAAACGGGCGAGAATCGGCCAAAACTGCGAGTGTTGATGAATGACACGTAAGTGCATCTTTGGGTTCAACAACTATGGAAATCACTTCGGGACCCCAAAAAGGTGAGTGATAGTCCATGAAACGGGTCAGCTTTGGCCAGAACTATGAGTGTTGACGACGGGCACGTAAACGCACCCCCGGGATCGTGAATCGTGGAAATCGCTCTGGGACCCCAAAACGGTGAGTAATAGTCCACGAGACGGACCAGAATTGGGCAAAATGGTGAGTGTTGATAACCGACACATAAACGCACCCAAGGGATCGCAAATCGTGTAAATCGCTCTAGGACCCCAAAACGGTGAGTAATAGTGCACCAAACGGACCAGAATCGGCCAAAACTGCGATTGTTGATGACCGGCACGTAAGCGCACCGTAGGGTTTGTCAATCGTGGAAATCACTTCGGGATACCAAAACTGTGTAATAGTTCAAAAACGGGCCAAAATCGGCCAAAACTGCGAGTCTTGACGACCAACACGCAAGCACACCTTGGGGTTCGACAAAAATGGAAATCTCTTTGGGACCCCAAAACGGTGAGTAATAGTCCACGAAACGGGTCGGAATCAACAAAACCTGCGAGTGTTGATGACCGAGACGTAAACGCACCCAGAGGTTCGTCAATCGTGGAAATCACTCCGGGACCCCAAAACAGTGAGTAATAGTCCACGAGACGGCCAGAATTGGCCAAAATTGTGAGTGTTGATGACCGACACATAAACGCACCCCCGGGGTTCATCAATCGTGCAAATCACATCGGGACCCCAAAACTGAGTAATAATCCAAGAAACGGGCCAGAATCGGCCAAAACTGCGAGACTTGACGACCAACACGAAAGCACACCTTGGGGTTCGACAACAATGGAAATCGCTTTAGGACCGTAAAACGGTGAGTAATAGTCCACGAAAGGGACATAATCGACAAAAACC
>NW_025273733.1:0-1338 GCF_018294505.1 Triticum aestivum | reverse complement strand
TCTTAGCCCTCAGCCGGTCCGCCATCTACCAGCAAGGCCTGCGCCGCTACTACAACCGCAAGGTCAAGCCAAGATCCTTCCAAGAGGGCGACCTTGTGCTCCGGCTGATCCAGCGAACAGCCGGCCAGCACAAGCTCTCGGCCCCTTGGGAAGGCCCCTTCGTCATCAGCAAGGCACTCGGCAACGACTCCTACTACTTGATCGACGCGCAAAAGCCAAGAGCACGCAAGAGAGACGACTCCGGCAAGGAGTCGGAGCGACCATGGAATGCAAATCTCCTAAGACGATTTTACAGCTGAAAAGCAGTATGTATCACGCTACCCCTTTTGTATTAAGTTACAAACCAGCAGGCCCCCCGAACAGTACTCGGGGACTGCCTTTTATTTATCTATGGATGACGAGTGTCATATCCATGATTATCTTATTACATTTTGAATTCTTGTCCGGCACCGGGTTCGACTAGTCGACCCGGGGACTGGCCGCCCTAAGCTATATTATAAGTTCTTCCCGAAGTCAGCAAAGTAGTGCGCCGGCTCCCCAGTCCTCTCTTGTTGAAAAGTCGCAGCTCAAAGAACTGACTGTCCGACTAGCAAGAGAGAAGACAGAAAGGACGCCCACACGAAAAACGGCTAAGGAACAACTAACCTATATAGCAAAAAGACGGCCTCTATATACGCCTGCCGACTGTCACAACAGCCGGCTGGCCGGCTTCCTAAAAACTTAGCTTAAGTCCAGCAGGGCTAAAAAGTACTTCCCCCTCCCCAATCGGCCAGGCACTCCCCGGCTACAGATTGCAGAGCAACTGTTTGACTGGGGACGCGGCAACCAAGGGAGGGCGGCAAAGGAAAAAAGCAGAAGGACAAAAAGCAAAAGTACAAGGAAAAGCCGATTGCATAACTTATATACATAAAGCCGCTCAAAGGCTGGCAACAGACTTAAGTTTCAATACACCCAGTGGGTGGAATTGCGCAGACTTAACCAAGTATTGTTCAAAAGCATAACAAGACAGGAAACAAAGAAAGAAGACAAGGGCGTGAAGGCCGAGTGGGTCGGTGAAGGCAGCTCGCCGGCTGAAGGAGTGGCCGCCTAGCTGGTCCCGGCCTGACCGCCTCCCGCGGCAGGAGACGAACTCGCACGCGGCGTAGTGCTGGAGGCGCGGTCAGGCTGGCCGGCTTCTCCGCCAGCCGGCTCGGCGTCTTCACCTTCCTCTTCCTCCTCCTCCTCGCCCTCGTCGCTGGAGTCGATCTCCTCCGCCGAGTCCTCGCC
Source organism: Triticum aestivum (assembly GCF_018294505.1). Taxonomy (NCBI): domain Eukaryota; kingdom Viridiplantae; phylum Streptophyta; class Magnoliopsida; order Poales; family Poaceae; genus Triticum; species Triticum aestivum. The sequence goes on along the minus strand of NW_025273733.1, from coordinate 72 downwards.
GTACGCCGGGTCCAGCCCGAACCAATCTTCGGGCTGGGCGACTCCATTGTCGTCCACCTCGGGGGCGAAGAC
>NW_025273732.1:0-1338 GCF_018294505.1 Triticum aestivum | reverse complement strand
CCGAGATGCTTCAAAAGAACGAGACGGAGATAAGATGTCCGTGTCGAAGATGCAAGCTGAAGAGCCTTATTGCGGACCCGGATTCCGGGCAGGTGCGGGACCACCTGCTGTTGCGTGGTTTCATGGATGGCTATCGGTGGCAAGGTGATGAAGATGACTACGAAGTCGTCCATGCGGGCCGGGCAAGAAATGAGGAAGGGCAGCAAGACAACCACCGCGGCTCGGGCGGGCGAGAAGACGAAGAATCCCCAGGAGATGATCACGACTGTGATGCTGTACACAGTCATCATGTAGAAGATGCAGGACATGATGATGAGGAAGATGCCGGAGCAGGCGACGGGCATGATCATGAAGATGATGATGCCGGCGGAGCAGACGACGCTGGACCATCGATGGGCTGGGTGCAGGACCCTCATATTCAAGAGTTGCTTCTCAAGCAGACGGATAACGCAAGAGCTGCCGCCCGAGAGAAAGCCAAGATGGATCAACTTGAGGTAGACGCGGTTACTCCATTGTATGAAGGATGCAGGCCCGAGGATACCCGCCTGAAAGTAACGCTCATGGCCCTGGAGATGAAGGTAAAACACAAAATGACCGATGCATGCTTCGACGAGAACATGTCATTCTGGCACGAACGTCTTCCCAAGGGGAACAAGTGCCCGACCAGTTTGGAGGAGGCAAAGAAAATCGTGTGTCCTCTGGATTTACCGCACGTGAAATACCATGTGTGCATGAACAATTGCATCATTTATCGGGACGAGCACGCGGAGTCTACAATATGTCCGGTGTGCGGTGTCACTCGATACAAGAAGAGGAAGAAAGCTCCTCGAAAAGTGGTGTGGTACTTTCCGATCACTCCTCATCTGCAGCGGTATTTCGCGGATCCTAAGGTAGCAAAGCTCCTACGTTGGCACGCGGATAGGGAGGAGAAGAAGCGAGAAGATGACGCAAATGATCCGGAGATAGATAAAAAAGACAAGATGCTGAGTCACCCTAAGGATGCGAGCCAGTGGCAAGCATTGAACTTCGAATACCCAGAATTTGGGAACGATCCAAGGAACATCGTGCTGGGCGCGAGCACCGATGGAGTCAATCCGTTTGGCAGCCAGAGAAGCACACATAGCACCTGGCCTGTGTTTGTGTGGATGTACAACCTTCCCCCCTGGTTGTGCATGAAGAGGAAGTACATTCACATGAGTATGCTAATTGAAGGGCCGAAACAACCAGGGAACGACATCAATCTGTATCTGGGGCTGCTGAAAGAGGAGCTTGACACGCTGTGGAAAACGCCAGCCAATACGTGGGACGCCGCAGAGAAAGAATATTTCCCTATGAGAG
>NW_025273731.1:0-1338 GCF_018294505.1 Triticum aestivum | reverse complement strand
GCCGAACGTACCACGCGACGTCATAATATCAAGTTTCTCAAGGTTCAATGGTCGCACCATTCTGAAGATGAAGCAACTTGGGAAAGGGAGGATCGTCTTCGACTTGAATATCCCGCCTTCTTCTCGGAGGAACCCAAATCTCGGGACGAGATTCTTTTGAGTGGGGGTGAGTTGTCACACCCTAGCTAGTCATGCATTAGAGTGTTGCATCATGTTTACTCTTTCATCAGAAACTTGAAATGGGGATCTGTGAAACCCTCAGAATCATCTTGAAAATGACCCAAATGAAAATTTCTCCAAAATGATCCAAGAAAAATGCTCATGTTGCTCTCTGAAAATATTGGACAGAGATAAAAATCAAACCAATAATTTTAGTGGCTCATGGACATTTATTTTGGGCATTTTGAATTAATGCATAGGTATTTGCATTGGAATTATATTAATTATATATATTAATATATGCCCAAAAATTATGCCATTTGTAAAAGAGCTTTGGAAAAATTGGCATAAGTTAAATAAATGATTTAATATATTAATTAAATCAAAACAAATGTCAGAAAATTTAAAAAAAACAGAAAGGAATACAGGAGGAGCTTACCTGGGCCCCTCCACTGTGCGGCCCAGCCAGCTGGCTGGCCCAGCCAGCAGCCGGCCCAGCCCACCTCCCTCCTCTGTCGTCTTCGTCCAGACAGAGGGAGGGGAGTGTGGCCGGCGCGCGCGCGCGCCACCGCGCCACGCCACCTGCTCGCCTGCTTGCCTGGCCTCCTCTCCTCGCCTCGATGGCCTGGACGACGCCACGCCTCTTCCTCTCTCTCTCTCACTCTCCCCCGGCTTCTCCCTCGCCCTCTCTCGCTCTCGGCCGAAGCACACCGTCGCCGCCGTTCGCCGTAGCCACTGACTCCGGCCACCCCTCGCTCCCCCGAGTAGCTCAGAAGCTCCGCCACAACTCCCTCTTCCTCCCCACCGCTCCACGAGTCCCCGGAAGCCCTGCATCGCCGCCTCGTCGCCGTTCCCCTCTTCGGACTCCGATCACCGTCGCCGACGAATTCGCCGTCTCCAGCGCGTCCCCGAGCCCACTTCGACGCCCACTGCAACCGCGGTGAGCCCACGAGTCGTTTCCCCCTCTCCTTCCCCTCGTTCCCTCACCGTAGCTGCATCTCCACCACGGCCGAACCTCCGCCGTCGCCGAGCTCGCCGTCGACGTAGCTCCGGTGACCATTTGGTCACCCCGACGAGTCCAACACGTTCGCAAGAACCAGTAGAGCCCCCCTAGCGCCTCACTTTGCTCGACTTCGAGCTCCAGCACCAATCCCGCGCACGACCGAACCCCGGCGGCCG
>NW_025273730.1:698-1338 GCF_018294505.1 Triticum aestivum | reverse complement strand
TTCATTTGATATTTTTAGTGGATTTACTGATTTTTTTCATCTATAAGACCCTGTAATTGAAAAGCACTACAAATGAACTCTGAAAAGGTTGAAAGTTGGCATCGTATCATCATTTCACCCACATAGCATGTGCAATAAAGTAGAGAGGCTTACGGGAAAAATTGGATGCACTTCGTGTACAAAACGGACAATCTCTTTCAAAGTATCAGAGTTTCATACGGAAACTCGTCTTTTACAAAGGGATTTCGTTTTTTTGAACTTATTTCAACTCCATAGTTTTTCTGTGTTCAAAATGCACCATTCAAAGCCACATCATCAATTTTCAACCCTTTCTGACTTCATTTGATATTTTTCGTGCATTTACTGATTTTTTTCAGCTATAAGACCCTGAAATTGAAAAGCACTACAAATGAACTCTTAAAAGGTTGAAAGTTGGCATTGTACCATCATTTCACCCATATGGCATGTGCAAGAAAGTTGAGAGGCTTATGGCAAAAACTGGATGCACTTCGTGTACGAAACGGACAATCTCTTTCGAAGTATCAGGGTTTCATACGGAAACTCGTCTGTTACAAAGGGATTTCATTTTTTTTGAACTTATTTGAACTCCATAGTTTTTCTGTGTTCAAAATGCACCATT
>NW_025273730.1:0-561 GCF_018294505.1 Triticum aestivum | reverse complement strand
CTCTGAAAAGGTTGAACGTTGGCATCGTATCATCATTTCACCCACATAGCATGTGCAAGAAAGTAGAGAGGCTTACGGCAAAAATTGGATGCACTTCGTGTACAAAACGGACAATCTCTTTCAAAGTATTAGAGTTTCATACGGAAACTCGTCTTTTACAAAGGGATTTCATTTTTTTGAACTTATTTGAACTCCATAGTTTTTCTGTGTTCAAAATGCACCATTCAAAGCCACATCATCAATTTTCAACCCTTTCTGACTTCATTTGATATTTTTCGTGCATTTACTGATTTTTTTCAGCTATTAGACCCTGAAATTGAAAAGCACTACAAATGAACTCTTAAAAGGTTGAAAGTTGGCATCGTATCATCATTTCACCCACATGGCATGTGCAAGAAAGTTGAGAGGCTTACGGCAAAAACTGGATGCACTTCGTGTACTAAACGGACAATCTCTTTCGAAGTATCAAGGTTTCATACGGAAACTCGTCTGTTACAAAGGGATTTCATTTTTTGAACTTATTTGAACTCCATAGTATTTCTATGTTCAAAATGCACCATT
>NW_025273729.1:0-1338 GCF_018294505.1 Triticum aestivum | reverse complement strand
TTCGAGAGAAATCAACCCTATTAAACTCAAACTTTGCCATTTCTTGCACACTGCCACAATCTTTCTCACGAATATGTGGATCCTGGGAGGATGAGCAAGGTAGGAGTTTACCAATCAGCTTGGGCATGCATCCGCTGACTTCTTGATTGGTGTCTTGTGCTGAGGAGGATTCGCCGGGTGACCTCTGCCGGCGCTTAGCATGCTGCCAAGGGCAACAGCTAACCAGTTTGCCAACAGCTTTGGCAGTGTGGCGAGCATTGAGGGCAAGGTCGTGGAAGCCACCCTTGTCGTGCTGGTCGGCAGCATTGTACGTGCCATGGAGCTCGTCGTGGATGCGGAAGTAGTCCAGCTCGTCCAGCAAGTCTTGGGCATTGTGCGCCGAGTCCCGCAGCCTCTGCAACAGCTCCTCCATGGCCGGGCCACCGATCTCCTTGCGGCCGGCATTTTCAAGCGTTGCTTGCACAAGCAGCAGTTCCATCCTGAGGGCCTAGACGTTGGGACCAAAGTTCTTGGTGGCTGCCCAAGCCTCCAGCACGCCATCTGCGACGGGGGCTAGCGCCTTCCCCACCACCCATTGCGCCGCGCCGAGGGCCACGACGGCCATCCTCTGGCGTGATGCAGGGATGGACGACACGTGGTGCCTGCATCAATCAAGGAATCAAAAGGAATTTGATGTTAAAAGTTAAAACGGCTGCTGGAAGCTGCAAACTAAAGGGGCGGAGTGCGTGCATAGTACGTACGTTGGCGCGAGCGCACCGCCTGCCTGCCTTTGCTGCCGGTGACAGATGCCGCTGCCTACTACCTAGCTGCTGCTGCTGCTGCTGCAAATGGGGGGTTGAGTCGCAGCACAGCAGGCCAGGGATGGGTACCTGTTGAGAATTTGCAATCACAAGAGAAATATAAAGGAAGGCATGAGGCCAGGAATTTGCAGTCACATTCTTTAACTTTATACTACCAACTATATATGGGAATTAATTAAGCACATAAATAAAATAAAAATGGTTAAAGAGATGTTGTTTATTTGTTTCTGTGTGGTCAACCAAACTTATATTACGCATTTACCTACATATCGTTATTCAAATCTCGCAAAATCCATTCCATATTGCTTTCAGTATTTTTCAAATCCAAACTTAGGCATCCTCCTTTTCATATTTCTTTAATTTCCAAATCCACGACGGTAGCACCAGCACGTAATACTATTGCTTAAAGGAAACTTGCGCGTTTCTCAACCAAAGCTAGGCCTAGCTAGGCATTCATCCTGGAGCACTCAAATCTCACAAATCCAATACTAGTCTAGTCGGCCCTAACAATTGGTTAGAGAGAGAGAGAGAGAGAGAG
>NW_025273728.1:0-1338 GCF_018294505.1 Triticum aestivum | reverse complement strand
AAGAAGGCGGCGAGGATGTTGTCGCAAGCGAGACGTCGGGTGATTGTCGTTTGACGAAACGACATGGAGGAGGTTGACGAGAGCGGTAGTGCCGAGGTGCGGTGCTAGAGCGAGGAAGAGGCGACAAAGTTGCGAGCAGTCGTCAAGTGTGCACAGGAGTTCTTGTAAGGTGCATCCAAGAGCTGAGGTGTGTGATTCTTCTGCTGTAGTTGAGATGCGTCACTGGCAGGAGAGTTGAGAGTGAGAGCGGATCGAAAAAGGAAATTGTGCCTTGCGTTTCGGTTCGTGGTAGTGGAGTTCCGGCGTGTTCATATACGGTGGAGATGAGTTGCACGTATATGGCAAGTTGTGTTGCCGTCGGACAGGAGGTGTCGTTTGATAAGATGTGGCATCGGCGACACTGAGAAGATGTGAAGATGTGACGGGTGAAGAGATGTGTCTCCCTGTGTGCAAGCAACCGACGTGAAGATGAAGATCAACGCGAAGATGGAGGCGCACCAGTTAAGTTGAGTTCCTGCATGAAGCTATGCGTTTAGTTTGCATGTGGCACGCTAAGATGTGGTAGCGTGGCTGGTAGTCCGGGTAATCGTTGGTTTCAGTCTACAAGTCGGCATGAGAAAGATGTAGATGAAGTGGTCATCGTTCAAGAAGAGACAAGTTGTGGTCCGGTAAGTTGCGTCACCGGGAGCATTCGGCGGGGCAAGATAAAGAGGTGATCGTCTGCATGTCTCGTCAAGTAAAAAGTTAGATGTTTAGATTAGGGGGTGAATGTTGGAGTAATCTAAACATGTGATAGTTGTGCCCGGTTAGAGTTAGTATTGGGATCAGCGTTGCCGGTGATCAGATTAGGTAAGTTGAGTTAGTACTAGTTGAAGCAGCTTGTGCTGCGTGTGTTTGTCCGAGCGAGTTTTGGTTAGTCTCGTAAGCGTCAGTCCGGTTAGGAGTCCGGTCGTTGTATTAGAGTAGGACTAGTCTGAGTCCGGTTAGCTTTGCTAGTACGTGTCCGTGTATATTAGGAATTTTGAGTTCAGGTCGGTGGCGTGGAGTCAGGTCCTGCATCTATATATAGATGGGCAGGTGCGTGAGTTTTATTGTATTGAGTTGAGAAAATAGAAAAAGAAATAAAGAGAAAAGAGGGCACGACAAGGGCCTTGGCTATCAGTTTTGTGTGTGCGTGTGTTCGTGTGATTTTATGTGATTGATCCTGTGGGTGGATTTCCAACAATTGGTATCAGAGCAAGGTCGCGGTGAAGCGTGCTTGCCCCGGGGTGGCGACCCGACTAGCGCCTCGGGGCGGGCGATACTGTCGTTGGGTGGTGCAACGACGAAGAAGAGCGG
>NW_025273727.1:0-1338 GCF_018294505.1 Triticum aestivum | reverse complement strand
TGTTTACCTAGGATGGTCAACACGCGCGCCAACCCTGCTTCTCAAGAGCAGGCCGAAGGCAGTGAAGCCAGGAATGAAAATCTGCCTCATCCTCCTTCACTAGCCGAGGTGATGATGGAAGCTGAGAGAAACAAGCGGGAGACAAACCGTTTGTTGGAGCGTATTGAACAGAATACAGCACACCATCAGAGGGCTAACGTGGTGTCACTCAGCGATTTTATCAAATTGCATCCACCCACGTTCCACCACTCCGTCGAGCCTCTCGACGCTGATGACTGGCTTCGCAGTATTTCTCACAAGCTGCGTTCCGCGCTGGTAGCGGAGGCTGACAAGGTCACCTTTGCCGCATATCATCTTGAAGGCCCCGCCAGTCTATGGTGGGAGAATTATGGAGCTATGCGCCCAGCGGGCCATGTCACTACTTGGGCTGAGTTCAACGAGGCTTTCCGTGAACATCACATTCCGGAGGGTCTCATGGACCGTAAGCGTGAAGAATTTTGCAATTTCACCCAAGGCCGACTTTCCGTGGATGCCTATAGCAGAGAGTTTGGTAAGCTCGCCCGATATGCAGCTGAGGAAGTGTCTACTGACGCCAAGAAGCAAGCAAGGTTCCGTAAGGGCCTTAGTCCTGAGCTTCGCCGCGACCTCCGCCTGCATGAGTGCACATCTTTTTCGAAACTTGTCAACAAAGCCATCAGTGCTGAAACTGGTCAGACTGACTATGACGCAACACGCAAGCATGGACGTGACATGGGTTCCTCATCCGGTGCTGGTCCTCAGAAGCGCCGCGTGTGGGTACCCAACACCGCCTTGCCACCCAGGTTCACACCGAGGCCGTCTTTCCAGGCGCCTCGCCCCGCTCAACAGTCTGCACCGGCCAAGCCCTATGGGGGTCCAATCAATAATGCTCCTCCACGTACCAGTTCCGTGACCTGTTTCAAGTGTGGGGAATCTGGTCACTATATGCGTGAGTGCCCCCAGACCAACCCCAATCAATCTGCTAAAGCTGTTGGCCGTGGCAAGCCGACAGGAAAAGTGTTCCACGCTAAACCGGTCACCGCTTCACGTGGCCATGTCAACTGTGTCTCTGCCGAAGAAGCTCAAGAAGATCCCAACGTCGTTCTCGGTACGCTTCTTGTTAATTGCCACCCGGCATCTGTTCTTTTCGATACAGGAGCCTCTCATTCCTTTATATCTGAAAATTATGCTCGTTTGCATAACGTTGCATTCTGTGATCTGCCGTCCACTATGGAAATCTCTACCCCTGGGTCTAGATGGCAGACCTCTAGGGTAAGTTATGGGAATGAAATCCAAGTCGATAGACTTGTCTTCCTTGCA
>NW_025273726.1:803-1338 GCF_018294505.1 Triticum aestivum | reverse complement strand
AACAAGGTGCGCTTGAGTGTTGGTCATCGACACAGACAGTTTTGGCCGATTCTGGCCCGTTTCGTGGACTATCACTCACTATTTGGGGGTCTCGGAGTGACTTCCACGATTAACGAACCCTGGGGTGCGTTTACGTGTCGGTCATCAACACTCGCAGTTTTGGCCGATTCTAGCCCGTTTCATGGACCGCTACTCACTGTTTTGGGGTCCCGGAGTGATTTCCATGATTGACGAACCCCGGGGTGCGTTTACGTGATGGTCATCAACACTTGCGATTTTTGTCGATTCTGACCCGTTTCGTGGAATATTACTCACCGTTTTGGGATCCCGAAGTGATTTCCATGCTTGTTGAACAACAAGGCGCGCTTACGTGTCGGTCATCAACACTCGCAGTTTTTGTCGATTCTGGCCCATTTCGTGGACTATTACTCACCGTTTTGGGGTCACAAAGTGATTTCCATGCTTGTTGAATCCCAAGGTGCGCTTACGTGGAGGTCATCGACATTGACAGTTTTGGCCGATTCTGGCCCGTTCC
>NW_025273726.1:0-793 GCF_018294505.1 Triticum aestivum | reverse complement strand
TGGCCGATTCTGGCCCGTTTCATGGACTACTACTCACCGTTTTGGGCTCACAAACTGATTTCCATGCTTGTTGAACTCCAAGGTGCGTTTATGTGTCGGTCATCAGCACTGACAGTTTTGGCCGATTCTGGCCCGTTTCGTGGACTATTACTCAATGTTTTGGGGACCCGGAGTGACTTCCAGGATTAACGAACCCCGGGGTGCGTTTACGTGATGGTCATCAACACTTGCGGTTTTTGTCGATTCTGACCCGTTTCGTGGACTATTACTCACCGTTTTGCGATCCCGAAGTGATTTCCATGCTTGTTGAATAACAAGGCGCGCTTACGTGTCGGTCATCAACACTCGCAGTTTTTGTCGATTCTGACCCGTTTCGTGGACTATTACTCACCGTTTTGGGGTCACAAAGTGATTTCCATGCTTGTTGGACCCCAAGGTTCGCTTACATGGAGGTCATCGACATTGACAGTTTTGGCCGATTCTAGCCCGTTCCATGGACTATTACTCACTGTTTTGGGGTCTCGGAGTGACTTCCACGATTAACGAACCCTGGGGTGCATTTACATGTCGGTCATCAACACTCACAGTTTTGGCCGATTCTGGCCCGTTTCATGGACTATTACTCACTGTTTTGGGGTCTCGCAGTGACTTCCATGATTAACGAACCCTGGGGTGCGTTTACGTGTCGGTCATCAACACTCGCAGTTTTGGCCGATTCTGGCCCGTTTCATGGACTATTACTCACTGTTTTGGGGTCCCGGAGTGATTTCCATGATTAATGAACCCTGGGGTG
>NW_025273725.1:0-1338 GCF_018294505.1 Triticum aestivum | reverse complement strand
CGTCTTAGGGAGAGAGTGTTGGGCAAATAAGTCACGGCGGCGAGCCAGTCGAGTGGGCGCGTGCCGGGCATGACGGGCGCGTCGGGTCCGCGAGTGTGCGTGCGTGTGGAGCGTAGTACACCATAGGTGTGTAGTGCGTGTATGTTCTGTTGGCGGGATCAGGGGAGCGCTGGAGTCGGTCATGCATGAGCGGGCGCGCACGACCAGGGCATGTACGTGCATGCGTGGGGCGTGGATGGCGCGGGCTGGAACGGCCGCTAAGCGTGGACTGGGACGTGGCTACATGCCCGGCGAGTCCCAGGGTATAAACACCCCATGCGTTGTAACAGATTGATGATGAGTTTGTTGCTCGAGGGAATAGAATACAAGGCCGTACGTGCGGCTGCAGCGTTCGTGCGCTGGGAAGGAATTCTGCTGTGTCTCCCTGCTCATTCTTCTTCTGTACTCCTCTTCGTCTACCTCCAGTCCGGTGAGCTGAGTGAGAGAGAGCTCCGGTGAGTGCTAGGGCAAGAGCTGCGCCAACATTTGGTATTCAGAGCCTCGTTGCCAAGGTGATCGTCGGCGATGTCGCTCACCCCGTACGCCGGCGGATCGCGCAGCTCACTGCCGCAGCCGGTGCTGATGCTCACCGGTGAGAACTACACCGCGTGGGCAATCAAAGTCGAGGCCAATCTCGATGCGGCTGGGCTGTGGGAGGCGGTGGTGGTGCCGGAGGACGCAGCGGCGGCGGTGATCGCCAAGAAGGACAAGCCGGCGCGGGCTTACCTGCTCGGGGCGCTCGCGGAGGATCTGCTGCTCCAGGTGGCGTCCAAGAAGACGGCGGCGGAGGTGTGGAGCAGCCTCAAGGCGAGGTTCGTCGGGGCGGACCGAGTCCGGGCGGCGCGGCTGGGCACTCTCCGAGGGGAGTTTGAGATGCTGCGCATGGCGGAGGGCGACACACTGGATGGGTTCGCCGGCAAGCTCGGCGGCATGGCGGCGCGCTACGTGGGACTCGGGTCGACGCTGGACGACGCCGCGATGGTGAAGAAGCTCCTCGATTCTGTGCCGGATCGCTTGTACGCGGCGGTGGCCGGAATCGAGCAGTTTTGCGACGTCTCCACCATGCCGTTCGAGGACGCGCTCGGTCGCCTGAAGGCCTTGGACGAGGGCTGCAACAACAGTTGCAACCTCTGCGGAGAGGGGAACTTATGGGCACCAGGTTTGGGTTGGATATGCCTGATTTGGAGATCCTCCTCGGCACCAGGTTTTTTCAGCTACAGACCACTTTCATGTCCTTCTCCTCCCAGGTCCCTGCCGTTGCATACCTTAGCTCCCCTTCTTTAGTACAAATCGGAGGCG
>NW_025273724.1:0-1338 GCF_018294505.1 Triticum aestivum | reverse complement strand
GTGCCAATCATGACTCTTGAGACCAAATATCTTCAATTTATCAAGACTGGCTCCCCTCTGTAGATTCGCTGCATACCCATCGGGGAACATCAACTGCATTTTCACCCACAAGATAATTTCCCTCATAGCTGGCCTTCCAAGATTGAACCATGCCTTTGGCTTCGTCCAGTTCTGCTTTCCTTTCGGTTCTTTCATGTTTTGTAACGGCCTATCACATAGCGCCTCCAGATCGACTCTAGCCTTAGTATTATCCTTTGACTTCCCATCTATGCCGAACAATGTACCAAAAAGTGCCTCGGCGATATTCTTCTCAGTGTGCATCACGTCGATGTTGTGTGGGCAAAGGAGGTCTTTGAAGTAAGGCAGATCCCATAAGCATGTTTTGTGAGTCCAGGCGTGCTTAGAATTATACCCCTTGAAGTACCCTGGACGCTCTGGATCTGGCTCGAGAGCGTTTAACTGATGCAGGGTCTGTTGGCCTGTCAATGCAGGTGGTGCAGAGTTTTTGACAACTCTACCTCTGATGAAGTTCTTCTTGTCTTTCCTGAACTTATGGCGAGGATTCAGGAACTGTCTTTGCATGTCGAAGCAAGACAACTTGCGACCAGCCTGAAGCCAACGAAACTCAAGAGCTCCCTTGCATGTGGGGCACGGGAACCTTCCATGCACACACCAGCCAAATAGCGCATACGTCGGCAAGTCATGCGTCGAGTACATGTACCAGACACGCATTATGAAGTTCCGTTTGCTATAGGCATCGTATGTCTTGAACCCATTATCCCAGGCTTCTTGCAATTCGTCCTTAAGCGGTTGCATGTACACATTCATATTTTTCCCCGGATAGTTGGGCCCTAGAATTATCAACGTCAGGAAAATGTTCTTTCTTTGCATAATCTGTCCGGGGGGAGATTGAGTGGAAAGACAAATACGGGCCAACAACTGTATTGGGCTGCCGTCATACCAAACACACTGAACCCATCTGTGCTGATGCCGACTCGAGGATGCCTCGGATCTGCCGCTTTGTCACCATGTAATTCATCAAACTTTTTCCACGCAACACCATCCGATGTGTGTACAATCATCAGATTCCCATCTGCATCTAGTTCGGTTCTTTTGCCCGTTTTGTGCCATGTCATCTGTCTGGCCGTCTCTTCGACCATGAAAAGACGTTGAAGTCTTGGTACGATTGGCATATACCGAAGAACACTAACGGGGATTTTGGTCTGTGTCTTCTCACCCATACCGTTGTCTACCACAACATACCTGGAAGACTTGCAAATGGGACAATAGTTCAAGTCCGCATAGTCAAGCCTAAACAAGACACATCCTTTCTCACAG
>NW_025273723.1:0-1338 GCF_018294505.1 Triticum aestivum | reverse complement strand
GAGCTAGTCAACTAGAGGCTCACTAGGGACATATTGAGGTCTATGTATTCACACGTGTATTATGATTTCCGGATAATACAGTTATAGCATGAATAAAAGACAATTATCATGAACAATGAAATATAATAATACTTTTATTATTGCCTCTAGGGCATATTTCCAACAGTCTCCCACTTGCACTAGAGTCACCAATCTAGTTACATTGTGATGAATCGAACACCCATAGAGTTCTGGTGTTGATCATGTTTAGCTCGCGAGAGAGGTTTAGTCAACGGATCTGCGACATTCAGATCCGTATGTACTTTGCAAATTTCTATGTCTCCATCTTGAACATTTTCACGGATGGAGTTGAAACGATGCTTGATGTGCCTGGTCTTCTTGTGAAACCTGGGCTCCTTGGCAAGGGCAATAGCTCCAGTGTTGTCACAGAAGAGTTTGATTGGCCCCGATGCATTGGGTATGACTCCTAGGTCGGTGATGAACTCCTTCACCCAAATCGCTTCATGCGCTTCCTCCGAGGCTGCCATGTACTCCGCTTCACACGTAGATCCCGCCACGACGCTCTGCTTGCAGCTGCACCAGCTTACTGCTCCACCATTCAACATATACACGTATCCGGTTTGTGACTTAGAGTCATCCGGATCTGAGTCGAAGCTAGCGTCGACGTAACCCTTTACGACAAGCTCTTCGTCTCCTCCATAAACGAGAAACATTCCTTTGTCCTTTTCAGGTACTTCAGGATATTCTTGACTGCTGTCCAGTGTTCCTTCCCGGGATTACTTTGGTATCTAGCTACCAAACTCACGGCAAGGTTTACATCAGGTCTGGTACACAGCATGGCATACATAATAGATCCTATGGCTGAAGCATAGGGGATGACACTCATCTCTTCTTTATCTTTTGCCGTGGTCGGTGACTGAGCCGAGCTCAATCTCACACCTTGTAACATAGGCAAGAACCCCTTCTTGGACTGATCCATTTTGAACCTCTTCAAAATCTTATCAAGGTATGTGCTTTGTGAAAGACCTATGAGGCGTCTCGATCTATCTCTATAGATCTTGATGCCCAATATGTAAGTAGCTTCTCCAAGGTCCTTCATTGAAAAACACTTATTCAAGTAGGCCTTAATGCTGTCCAGAAATTCTATATCATTTCCCATCAAGAGTATGTCATCTACATATAATATGAGAAATGCTACAGAGCTCCCACTCACTTTCTTGTAAACGCAGGCTTCTCCATAAGTCTGCATAAACCCAAACGCTTTGATCATCTCATCAAAGCGAATATTCCAACTCCGAGATGCTTGCACCAGCCCATAAATGGATCGCTGGAGCTTGC
>NW_025273722.1:0-1338 GCF_018294505.1 Triticum aestivum | reverse complement strand
AGCAACACAAATTCATCCCCACTTTGATAATGATTGCAAGTTTGTGGTTGACCTCCTTGATTTCTTGGAAGAGTTTAGATGTCTGTCTACAGATGAAACACTGCTGAGGCAGGATGCTCATCGCTGCCTTGCCGCGTCCATCAAGAGGCAGAGCACGCACTGGAAACAGCGTGGGAAGTGCCGTGCGGTCCGAGAAGGCGACGAGAATACCAAATTCTTCCACGCCAGTGCCTCCCTGCACCGTCGTGGAAACTGGATCCGCGCGCTCGATGTCGATGGGCTGGAGGTGGTTGATCACCAGGGTAAAGTGGCCGCACTGCGGGGCTTCTTTGCCAACCTTCTCGGGCGCTGCTGCCTCCCTGAATGGCGCTTCGATCTAGAGACGCTGTACCAGGGCGTCCGAGGCATCGACGGTGGAGCCCCTGTGAGCCGCTTCTCTTCGGCCGAGATCAAGGAGGCGGCGGGGCTCCTCGACCGCTCGAGTGCCCCCGGCCCAGATGGCCTGGGCCCTGCCTTCTACCAAGCAGCGTGGGAGGCGGTGTCAGGCGATCTGCAGCAGCTCTTCGACGCCTTCTGTGACGGCTCGGTGGACTTGGAACCAATCAATCGGGCGTACTTTGCTCTCCTGCCAAAGGGGAGTGGGACGACTCCAACTCCAAGTTCATTCCGCCCGTCTCCCTGCAGAACTGCGACGTCAAGATCCTATGCCGGGCGCTCACCACCCGGCTGCAGCGGCAGATTGGGGATGTGATCGACGTCGATCAGTTCAGATTCATTTCAGGGCGAAGCATCTCCGAGAACTTCGTCTATGCGACCGAAGTGGTGTAGTGCTACCGCGCGAGGAAAGCCCCCTCTCTCGTCCTCAAGCTGGATTTCGCTAAAGCTTTTGACTCGGTTAACTGGGCGTGCCTTCATCGAGTCATGGAGGTGCGCGGCTTCCCTGTGAAGTGGTGCGCGTGGGTGGATGCTATCCTCCGTTCATCACGCTCCGCTGTGCTGCTCAACGGAGAGCCGGGGGCGTGGTTCCCGGTCAGGTGTGGGCTTCACCAAGGAGACCCGATGTCGCCCTACCTCTACCTCTTGGTGGCGGACGTCCTGCAACGGATGGTGCGGCGCGACCCCCTGCTCAAACACCCGGTGGTGGACGGTGAACCTCCGATCGTGCTCCAATACACCGACGACACCCTTATCATCATCCGTGCGTCTGTGAAGGCGGCGGCGCGGCTACGGCACATCTTGGACGACTTCGCCGCGGCCACTGGGCTGGGCATCAACTACGGCAAGAGCACCTTGGTGCCGATTCACGTTGCGGATGAGGTGGTGGCTGGGGCGCGGGGG
>NW_025273721.1:0-1338 GCF_018294505.1 Triticum aestivum | reverse complement strand
GGTCATCGGCCCGGGCCGAAGTCTCAGAGGTAGCAGCACTACAACTCCAAAGGATCAGTCGACTAACCTCAGCGTCGATCAAAGATAAAGTTCGCACAAGAATAAGAAAATATGAGCAACACAATTACCCTGAAATGGTGGGGATGGACACCTTCATCTTCGGCAGGAGCTTGGTCGGCTTCGATGAGGCCGCCCTGGGCTGCTTCGGCGCCTTTTCAGTCGGCGCCGGAGAGGTGGTCCGGGGGCGCTTGGTCGACTGGGTGGCGGTCGCAACCCCCTTACCACGTTCGGTCGAAGGGTCGTGGACAAGCTTCGACCGCCTTTCTGAGCGCGGTGGAACGACCTCCTCTTCCTCTTCTTCCTCGTCCTCGATGTCATCTTCATCACCTTCATCATCATCATCGTCGTCATCATCCCCTGCAGCATCCGAGTCCCATTCCTCCTCTTCCTGGCTCTCGCCCCCGCTCGCCTCGCTCCCGCTCGCCTCGCCCCCGCTCGCCTCGCCTTCCTCAGTCGAAGCTTGTGCCCCATTGGGCATCGAGTACAGCTCGGTGAAGGCCTAGCAGTCGCCCAAACAAGGATCAGTCGACCAGTCGACAGGGTTAGCAGAAATGAATACGACAAGGACACAACGGAAAGCAGAGCAAGTGTACCTTGTTTGGGATGCTGTTGTGGTCGAGTGGAGGAATCCTTCTGGCTCCGCGCGGGTTGTCCCTGTTTCCGGTAACGGCTGCCATCCATCTTTCCAGAGAGACATCGTCGACTTCTTCTGGATGGACTCTAGTCTCGTCTTCGGGCCCACAGTACAACCACATGCAGTGGCTCCTGAACTGGAGAGGCTGGATGCGACGCTTGAGGAAAACCTCCAGGAGGTCCATGCCTGTCACACCGTCCCGAACCAGCTGCACCACGCGCTCCATCAACATCTTCACGTCGGCTTTCTCCTCCGGAATCAGCTTCAGAGGGGAGGGCTTGTTCACTCGGTCCATGGTAAACGGAGGGAGTCCACTCGACTGCCCTGGCGTCGACTGGACCTGGCAGTAGAACCAAGTCGACTGCCAGCCTCTGACGGACTCGGGGAAGGACATGGGCGGGAAGGTGCTATTATTCCTCACCTGAATTCCCAAGCCCCCACACATTTGGACGACTCGGGTCTTCTCGTCACCTGGGCTCGCCTTCTTCACGGTCTGAGAGCGACACGTGAAGATACGTTTGAACAAGCCCCAGTGCGGTCGACAGCCCAAGAAACCCTCACACATGGACACGAATGCAGCGAGATAGGCAATGGAGTTTGGAGTAAAGTGATGGAGCTGCGCTCCAAAGAAATTCAAGAAACCA
>NW_025273720.1:0-1338 GCF_018294505.1 Triticum aestivum | reverse complement strand
GCTTTGAGAGTTTTTGACTACAACGGTTGCCGATCACCGCCTGCTGCTGGGTAAGAACTGGTAAGAATTTGAGATTTGCTTGACGGATTTGTGACATCCACCACCACCACTTGTTCGTAGTCTGTAGGATCATATTCTTGTGTGTTTCTATTGCTGCTAACCATGCCAGGATCACAAGCCGACGAGATTGACTGGGAGAATTTATCGAACAAGGAGCTTCATGATAAGTTTCAGCAAATGATGACTGAACAGGTGCAAGATGTGCTGAACAATTTTGAAGAGGCCATGGAGAAGATCACTGGCCTTGAGAAGACGTTCGAAACAAAGCTCGATAACAAGTTTAATGAATTGCTCGCGCGTCTTCCACCACCACCACCCGCTGCACCTAACGCACCTCTCCAACAACAACAACAACGACTACCTCCACGTCGCGAAGCAGACCTCCGCCGAGCAAGCCGTGTTCCTCTTGCGTTTGGCCAAACTGTTGGTGCTGCTGTTGATACTTCTGTGGCTCCTGCTGCTGATGCGGAGGAGGATGATTATGTGGGAGATTATGAGGATGAGGTTGATAAAAATCAACACTACATGCAGCCACCTGTACCACCACCAGCAGGTCGACCTCAGGTATATATTTGTAATGGTAGGCCTGCACCACCACCTCAGGTACGAGATGATGTCCATAATCCTAAACTGAAATTGAATATTCCACCATTTGAGGGTAGATATGTTCCTGATATATATCTTACTTGGGAGTTAGAAACTGAACAACGATTTACATGTTTACAATATCCTGAGGAGAGACGAGTTGCTGCTGCCGTTTGTGCTTTCACTAGTTTTGCATGTGTATGGTGGTCTGAACATTGTAGATTATATCCTATTCCAACTACTTGGGCTGCTTTGAAAACTGCTATGCGTACGCGTTGGGTTCCACCATATTATCAACGTGAATTGCTTCAAAAATTGCAGCGTTTAAGACAAGGGAAAAATTCTGTAGAAGAATATTATCAGGAATTACAAACTGGCATGATTAGATGTGGTATTGTTGAGGAGAATGAAACTATGCTTGCACGTTTTCTGGGTGGATTAAATAGAGAGATTCAGACCATTCTAGACTATAAGGAGTATACTAATATCACTCGTTTATTCCATCTTGCTTGTAAAGCTGAACGTGAAGTGCAGGATCGACAAGCATTGGGGCGAACTAACTTTTCTGCAGGCCGACCTTCATCATGGACACCACGTGCATCTTCTACTTCAACTGCACCAGCACCTCCATCCGGTGCCACCTCCAGCCGTGATACAAGAAAACAGGCACAACCACCATTATCTTCCAAGAGC
>NW_025273719.1:0-1338 GCF_018294505.1 Triticum aestivum | reverse complement strand
ATTATTCTCGGCCTTACGTCGAAGGTCTTGAGCCACAAACCGAAGTGTGGAGAGATACGGAGGAAAGCCTCACATACGATGATGAATGATGAGATGTGAAGGAGGGAGTCCGGAGTTAGATCATGAAAATCTAGTCCATAGTAAAACATGAGCCCTCGAACAAAAGGATTGAGGGAGAAACCTAGAACTCGAAGGAAGTGAGGGATAAATACGAGCCTCTCATTAGGCCTAGGGGTAGGGACAACCGACCCTTATGCTGGAAGCCTGTGAAGGATTTCCGCGGTCAAGTACCTCGCCTCCCTGAGCTTCGCGATATCCTCCTTGGTGATAGAGGAAGCCATCCACCGGCCGTGAGAGCTGGATCCGGACAAGGCCGGAGGATCAAACTGGTTGGTTAAGCTTAGGGTGTTGGAACTCGAGGTGGGAGGGGAAGGGAATAGCGTAGAGGGGAAAGGCAGGTCTCGTCCTCCTTATAAAGACGACGAATATCAAACGTCCCCTACGCGGCCTCAAAACATGCCTATCCCCAAGAAATAATACCAGCGGGATGGTTGGGTTACCCATGTCCGTGTTGATGAGAATCCCGTAATAAGGGGGGCACGATCTCCACTTCGACAAGACGTGCCAATAAAACTGCCTCGCGAAGCGTGGAGCAACAGGCCGGAAAAACAATTCAAAATAATGGTTGGATGATGACGTAATGTCGTGTTGTCAGAACTATCATCGGAGGGGACCCGTGTAAACATTGTGCTCTTGGTGTATGGAATTTTTTTTGTAGAGCCGAACACGACTCTTATGTTCAAGATCTACTTTGAAGTATTCGGAGAAGGAACCCGCCTTGCAATGCCAAAGAAAATTTGCGCGCCGGACTCGTCGTCATTGAAGCCTGGTTCAGGGGCTACTGAGGGAGTCCTGGATTAAGGGGTCCTCAGACAGCCGAACTATATGCGTATGCCGGATTGTTGGGCTATGAAGATACAAGATGGAAGACTTCGTTTCGTGTCCGGATGGGACTCTCCTTTGCATGGAAGGCAAGCTTGGTGGTTAAGATATGAAGATTCCTTTCTCTGCAACCGACTTTGTATAACACTAGCCCCCTCCGGTGTCTATATAAACCGGAGGGTTTAGTCCATAGAAGAACAATCATAACCATAGGCTAGCTTCTAGGGTTTAGCCTCTACGTTCTCGTGGTAGATCAACTCTTGTAATACTCATATCATCAAGATCAATCAAGCAGGAAGTAGGGTATTACCTCCATCGAGAGGGCCCGAACCTGGGTAAATGTTGTGTCCCCCGCCTCCTATTACCATTAGCCTTAGACGCATAGTTCGGGACCCC
>NW_025273718.1:0-1338 GCF_018294505.1 Triticum aestivum | reverse complement strand
TTTTTTGGGGGGGAGTTCAATCTTTTCTTTTGAAAAGAAAGTTCTATGAAAACTTGGGATATTCTTCCTTGAGGTAAAACCACCCCAACATCTTCTCCCCTCCTTGTCAACAACTCAAAAACCCTATCCCAACTCATCCAAACAAGTTTTGGATTTTATTTTGGTTATTTCAAACCTCAATTCTTTTCTGACCTCTGATTTGAGCCTGACCCATTTACAAAGCAAGTACCATGTGGAGTTTGTATTTTTCTATCAAACCAACTCTACTAGCTAGTCCTTTGTACCCAAAACCCAGAACCATCTTGATCCACTCACCTTCTGTTCAAAATTTTCAAATTTCACTCCCTGCAAGTTTGAACCAGATTTGCCAGATTTGGTGAAATTCATATCTTCACTTCTCCAAAAATTCCACCAAAAATCAGGCAGCCTACTGGAACATTGAGGAGCTACTCTACCAAAAATCAGCCCAAGGAAAAATTCCTACAAGCCAGAATCATTCTGTCGAACACCTTGCATGCATTGTTCAAACACTTTCAGTCAAATTCAGTTTGCAGTGTCGATTCCGTCAGTTATCTTCAGTCACGCGCCCACAGTGCCCTTGGCACGTTGCTCACCGCCTGGTCTGCTTGTCCAGAGCCCTGCACGCGCTCTTGGCTTCTTCCTGGCGTCGGTGGCGCTCTGGCCCGACCACGCCGGCGTGTCTTGCGGCGGCTGAACCGCCGTGGCGGACAACAGGGAGAAGAACGGCGGCGCAACGCCGTTCAGCGCCGCCCAAGCCCGCTGGTGGCTCCGCGTGGCCTTCTCCACGCCAGCGCATGCATGCAGCACGGCCGTCGTGGCGCGGCACGCACAGAGCGTGCTCTCTGCCGCCGACGGACCCGCGCCGTCCCGTTCCGTCGAACGTCACCCAATCGAGCAAAACCCGGCGCTGTTGGCACCAAATCTAACTCCGTGAACCTCCACGACGGCGCTCAGCTCCTAAACCCTCCCGACCAAGCACTGCACCGCCGTAATCCTCGCCGGAGAACGCCGTTCTCGGCCACCGCCTCGGATCGCCTATAAAAGGAGACCCCAAGCCATCTCTCGAGCACACACGCTCACTCCACACCACGTACACCTCGTCAGGCCACTAGGAGGACCTCGAGGAGGTCTCCTCCCTCGACTCCGGCCACCCCACTCCGCCTCGGCCCCCAGCTCGATTCTCTTAAGTGAGGTCATCTCCGGCGCTCAATCTCGGTCAATCATCTCTTCTAGCCACCAGATACCTGACCCCCTCCTCGATTTGCACTTTGCAGCTCTCTCCGGCGACCTCCATCCGCGTCCGAACCGCTGTCCGCC
>NW_025273717.1:0-1338 GCF_018294505.1 Triticum aestivum | reverse complement strand
AGCATCCAACGGTGCTTGATGCATGATCCGCGTGAGATGGGTATGGCCCAATCAGAACAAAGTACACGTGTATAACGTTATGACCATTTAGTATTGGACGTTATGACCATTCAAAATTGGTCGTGGTCAAATAAAAATAAAGTGTAAAATCATGTCACCATTTTAATTTTTATGTTTTGAGTGTCCAAAATGAAATTTTTTTGTGAAGAAGCTATCAAATATTTGCACGAGGTGCATCTTGGAATTCCAAACAATGTTGTCTAAGAGAGTTTTCATTTTCTTTGCACGGAAAATTAATTTTTTATGTTTCGAGTGCCCGAAATGAGGTTTTTTTGTGAAGAACCTACCAAATAATTATAGAAAAATTGGACCAAATCATTTTTCTAAAATACTAGGCCATATTTAATGCACAATTGACCAAATGGTTGGGTGTAAAAAGTTTTGACCCACCTCTGGTGAAAAAGACAAATTTCTGCCGATTCAGTTGGAAGCGGGTCAAATTTGAGCTGCAGCTACCTCATAGTTTGCTCTTTATTTTTTCAAAAAATCATTTCTAGGTACATAAGTATCTACTTAATCAGAGAAACATCAAAAGTTTTCCAATATTCAACCCCTAGCTAGGAACGATCAGGCCCGACGTGTTAACCGCATTTTGAAACAGGCATAAAATATTCAAAAAAATCAAAAAATTGGGAAACCTTCTCATTGTGTCATTATATGTGACCAACTTTCCAGAAAAAATAATAAACTTGTAATACGGCAATTATTTTAAAATAGTGTTCTCAAAAATGAGCTATCATGCATGAAGATTCATGGCTTTCAACCCAAATGATTGATCTTATGGCCACATTCATGGCATAGTTTGTTCAAACGATCTCATATCGTGCACAAGGGTGCATCTTGTAATTCCAAAGAATGTTGCCTAAGGAACTTTTCAGTTTCTTTCGACGAAAAATTCATTTTCTATTTTTTCGAGTGCCCAAAATGAGTTTTTTTGTGAAGGACCTACCATATATTTGTTGCAAAATTGGACCTAATCATTTTTTCTAAAATACTAGGCCATATATAATGCACAATTGACCAAATGGTTGGGTGGAAAAAAAATTTATCCACCTCTCGTGAAAAAGACAAATTCCCGCCGACTCAGTTGGAAGCGGGTCAAATTTGAACTACAGCTGCCTCGTAGTTTGCTCTTTATTTTTTCCAAAAATCATTTCTAGGTACATAAGTATCTATTTAATCAGAGAAACACCAAAAAATCCTAGATTCAACCACTAGCTAGGAACGGTCAGTCCCATCGTTTTGACCGTAAACGGGCATAAAAAATTCAAAAAAAAT
>NW_025273716.1:0-1338 GCF_018294505.1 Triticum aestivum | reverse complement strand
TATGCTAGTAAGACTCTTGATACTGCCCAGAGAAATTATGCTACCACTGAAAAAGAGTTCTTAGCAGTTGTGTTTCCATGTGATAAGTTTAGACCTTATATTGTTGATTCCAAAGTTACTATTCACACTGATCATGCTGCTATTAAATATCTTATGGAAAAGAAAGATGCTAAGTCTAGACTCATTAGATGGGTTCTTTTTCTCCAAGAATTTGACTTGCATAATATTGATAGAAAGGGAGCTGAGAACCCCTTGCAGATAACTTGTCTAGGTTAGAGAATGTTCTTGATGACCCACTGCCTATTAATGATAGCTTTCCTGATGAACAATTAGCGGTCGTCAATGCTTCTCGTACTTCTCCTTGGTATGCTGATTATGCTAATTACATTGTTGCTAAATATATACCGCCTAGCTTCACATACCAGCAAAAGAAAAAGTTCTTTTATGATTTAAGACATTACTTTTGGGATGATCCACACCTTTATAAAGAAGGAGTAGATGGTGTTATTAGACGTTGTGTGCCTGAGCATGAACAGGAACAGATCCTACGCAAGTGTCACTCTGAATCCTATGGAGGACACCACGCTGGAGATAGAACTGCACACAAGGTACTACATTCTGGTTTTTATTGGCCTACTCTCTTCAAAGATGCTCGTAAGTTTGTCTTATCTTGTGATGAATGTCAAAAAATAGGTAACATTAGTAGACGTCAAGAAATGCCTATGAATTATTCTCTTGTTATTGAACCATTTGATGTTTGGGGCTTTGATTATATGGGACCTTTTCCTGCCTCTAATGGTTATACACATATTTTAGTTGCTGTTGATTATGTTACTAAGTGGGTAGAAGTTATTCCAACTAGTAGTGTTGATCATAACACTTCTATTAAAATGCTTAAAGAAGTTATTTTTCCGAGGTTTGGAGTCCCTAGATATCTTATGACTGATGGTGGTTCACATTTTATTCATGCTGCTTTCTATAAGATGCTTGCTAAGTATGATGTCAATCATAGAATAGCATCTCCTTATCATCCGTAGTCTAGTGGTCCAGTAGAGTTGAGCAATAGAGAGCTCAAATTAATTTTACAAAAGACTGTGAATAGATCTAGAAAGAATTGGTCCAAAAAACTTGATGATGCATTATGGGCCTATAGAACTGCATATAAAAAATCCTATGGGTATGTCTCCTTATAAGATGGTTTATGGAAAAGCATGTCATTTACCTCTTGAACTTGAACATAAGGCATATTGGGCTATTAAAGAGCTCAGCTATGATTTCAAACTTGCCAGTGAGAAGAGGTTATTTAATATTAGCTCACTTGATGAATGGAGAACCCAA
>NW_025273715.1:0-1338 GCF_018294505.1 Triticum aestivum | reverse complement strand
TAATATTCTTCTACAGAATTTTTCCCTTGTCTTAAACGCTGCAATTTTTGAAGCAATTCACGTTGATAATATGGTGGAACCCAACGCGTACGCATAGCAGTTTTCAAAGCAGCCCAAGTAGTTGGAATAGGATATAATCTACAATGTTCAGACCACCATACACATGCAAAACTAGTGAAAGCACAAACAGCAGCAGCAACTCGTCTCTCCTCAGGATATTGTAAACATGTAAATCGTTGTTCAGTTTCTAACTCCCAAGTAAGATATATATCAGGAACATATCTACCCTCAAATGGTGGAATATTCAATTTCAGTTTAGGAATATGGACATCATCGCGTACCTGAGGTGGTGGTGCAGGCCTACCATTACGAATATATACCTGAGGTCGACCTGCTGGTGGCGGTACAGGTGGCTGCACGTAGTGTTGATTTTGATCAACCTCATCCTCATAATCTCCCACATAAGCATCCTCCTCCGCATCAGCAGCAGGAGCCATAGAAGTATCAACAGCAGCACCAACAGTTTGGCCAAACGCAAGAGGAACATGGCTTGCTCGGCGGAGGTCTGCTTCGCGACGTGGAGGTAGTCGTTGTTGTTGTTGTTGGAGAGGTGCGTTAGGTACAGCGGGTGGTGGTGGTAGAAGACGCGCGAGCAATTTATTAAACTTGTTATCGAGCTTTGTTTCGAACGTCTTCTCAAGGCTAGTGATCTTCTCCATGGCCTCTTCAAAATTGTTCAGCACATCTTGCACCTGTTCAGTCATCATTTGCTGAAACTTATCATGAAGCTCCTTGTTCGATAAATTCTCCCAGTCAATCTCATCGGCTTGTGATCCTGGCATGGTTAGCAGCAATAGAAACACACAAGAATATGATCCTACAGACTACGAACAAGTGGTGGTGGTGGGTGTCACAAATCTGTCAAGCAAATCTCAAATTCTTACCAGTTCTTACCCAGCAGCAGGCGGTGATCGGCAACCGTTGTAGTCAAAAACTCTCAAAGCTTGGATAGAGCGATTACCAGGGAGAGTCAAACGCACGACGTAGATGTATGTGGAGCTGGGAAGGCTTATAATATGGTAGCAAAAAGGGTCAGCAATAATCAATTCAGAGATGCAAAGTTGAATAAACGCTCAACGACGGTACTGTGCTGGTCCTAGGCTAGACTGTGCTAGAGACGCGAGCCTAGAACACTAACAAAATCACGGCGCGGCACGTAAACAAGGGAAAAACACACTCTGGATTTTTTTTTCGCTCTTTTTTTTGCGCTCTTTTTTTTTGCGCTGCTTTTTTTTTGCGCTCTTTTTTTTTGCGCTGCTTTTTTTTTTGCGAAAAATC
>NW_025273714.1:0-1338 GCF_018294505.1 Triticum aestivum | reverse complement strand
GGTTGCGACAACCAGAAAGAAAGGAAAAGGGGAAAAAGGGGGGAGAAAGCAACCGTGAGTACTCATCCAAAGTACTCGCAAGCAAGGAACTACACTACATATGCATGGGTATATGTGTAAGGAGGCCATATCAGTGGACTGAACTGCAGAATGCCAGAATAAGAGGGGGATAGCTAATCCTGTCGAAGACTACGCTTCTGGCAGCCTCCGTCTTGCAGCATGTAGGAGAGAGTAGATTGAAGTCCTCCAAGTAGCATCTTCAAGTAGCATATCCAAGCAGCATCTCCAAGTAGCATCGCATAGCATAACCCTACCCGGCGATCCTCTCCTCGTCGCCCTGCGGAAAAGCGATCACCGGGTTGTATGTGGAACTTGGAAGGGTGTGTTTTATTAAGTATCCGGTTCTAGTTGTCATAAGGTCAAGGTACAACTCCAAGTCGTCCTGTTACCGAAGATCACGGCTATTCGAATAGATTAACTTCCCTGCAGGGGTGCACCACATAGCCCAACACGCTCGATCCCATTTGGCCGGACACACTTTCCTGGGTCATGCCCGGCCTTAGAAGATCAACACGTCGCAGCCCCACCTAGGCAAAACAGAGAGGTCAACACGCCGGTCTAAACCTAAGCGCACAGGGGTCTGGGCCCATCACCCATAGCACACCTGCACGTTGCGTGGGCGGCCGGAAGCAGAACTAGCCCCCTTAATACAAGAGCAGGCTTACGTTCCAATCCGGCGCGCGCCGCTCCGTCGCTGACGTCTGAAGTGCTTCGGCTGATACCACGACGTCGGGATACCCATAACTACTCCCACGTAGATGGTTAGTGCGTATAGGCTCGTAGCCAGACTCAGATCAAATACCAAGATCTTGTTAAGCGTGTTAAGTATCCGCGAACGCCGAACAGGGCCAGGCCCACCTGTCTCCTAGGTGGTCTCAACCTGCCCTGTCGCTCCGCCACAAAGTAACCGTCGGGGACCGTCGGGAACCCAGGCCCACCACTACCTGGACGGAGCCACCTGCCCCTTCAGCCCCCAACTCCGAATAGTATCACAGGTAATGTAACAGTGTAAAGTATATAGTATATGCCCGTGATCACCTCCCGAAGTGATCACAGCCCAGTAGTATAGCATGGCAGACTGACAAGAATGTAGGGCCAATGATGATAAACTAGCATCCTATACTAAGCATTTAGGATTGCAGGTAAGGTATCAACAGATGTAGCGACAATGTCAGGCTATGCATCAGAATAGGATTAGCGAAAGCAGTAACATGCTACACTACTCTAATGCAAGCAGTATAGAGAAGAGTAGGCGATATCTGGTGATCAAGGGGGGGG
>NW_025273713.1:0-1338 GCF_018294505.1 Triticum aestivum | reverse complement strand
GGAAGATCAACTCCCACTCGATTCAAGTGATTGTTGTACTCAGACAATCTGAGCACAAGCTCAAGATTGAGCTTTTCTCCCTTAGTTTACAGGCTAAGAAAATCGTCAGAGGTCTTATACCTCTTGACGTGGGCACAAGCCTGAAATCCCAATTTCAGCCCTCGAAACATCTCATATGTTCTGTGACGTTTCGAAAACGTCTTTGGTGCCTCAACTCTAAACCTTTTAACTGAACTATCACGTAGTTATCAAAACGTGTATGTCCGATGTTCGCAACATCCATAGACGACATTTGGGGTTCAGCACACTAAGCGGTGCATTAAGGACATAAGCTTTCTACTGTCTGCATAATCGCTACTGTCAACTTTCAACTATATTTTCTCTAGGAACATATCTAAAACAGTAGAACTAAAGCGCGAGCTATGACATAATTTGCAAAGTGATTTTGACTATGTTCAGGATAATTAAGTTCATCTAATGAACTCCCACTCAGATAGACATCCCTCTAGTCATCTAAGTGATTACATGATCCGAGTCAACTAGGCCGTGTACGATCATCACGTGAGACGGACTAGTCATCATCGGTGAACATCTTCATGTTGATCGTATCCTCCATACGACTCATGCTTGACCTTTCGGTCTCTTGTGTTCCGAGGCCATGTCTGTACATGCTAGGCTCGTCAAGTTAACCTAAGTGTTTCGCGTGTGTAAATCTGGCTTTACACCCGTTGTATGTGAATGTAAGAATCTATCACACCCGATCATCACGTGGTGCTTCAAAACGACGAACTTTCGCAACGGTGCACAGTTAGGGGGGACACTTTCTTGAAATTTTAATGAGGGATCATCTTATTTACTACCGTCGTTCTAAGCAAATAAGATGTATAAACATGATAAACATCACATGCAATCAAATAGTGACATGATATGGCCAATATCATTTTGCTCCTTTTTATCTCCATCTTCGGGGCTCCATGATCATCATCGTCACCGGCATGACACCATGATCTCCATCATCGTGTCTTCATGAAGTTGTCTCGCCAACTATTACTTATACTACTATGGCTACCGGTTAGCAATAAAGTAAAGTAATTACATGGCGTTGTTTAATGACACGCAGGTCATACAATAAATTAAGACAACTCCTATGGCTCCTGCCGGTTGTCATACTCATCGACATGCAAGTCGTGATTCCTATTACAATAACATGATCAATCTCATACATCACATATATCATTCATCACATTCTTTTGGCCATATCACATCACATAGCATATCCTGCAAAAACAAGTTAGACGTCCTCTAATTGTTGTTTGCATGTTTTACGTGGCTGCTATG
>NW_025273712.1:0-1338 GCF_018294505.1 Triticum aestivum | reverse complement strand
ACGACTGCAAGCGACTCTTTTGAGGTGGCGCACACGAGTCCACATATTCACCATATCAATACACCACTATGGATCCGCTCCCGTCTCCCTACGAGAACGCCATCCATAGCACTCACGCTTATCTTGCGTATTTTAGAGTATCCACTTTCACTTGTCTATGAACTGATATAAGCAACCCAGAAGTCCTTTTCCGCAGACACGGCTATTCGAATAGATGATGTTAACCCTGCAGGGGTGTACTTCTTCATACATGTTTCCACCACTTAGCGTCTGCACACGACATGTGCTCGGCAGACTTCAAGCGAAAGCCGACGTGGGTGTAGACCACGACCTACCTAAACACTCAAGTCTCTAGTCCAGGTTTATCGCCTATTCGGGTTCCATCCATGAGGAGATCCGGCCGGAGTTTCGCTCACAGCCCCAAACGATGTGAACAGGGTTCCCGGGATACCTAACGGGCATCCGGTACACCGTGCCACGTACCTACCGCATCACAGCCCACCCCTACGGTCAGCGCTGTCCACGGCCTCCAGTAAGCTACAAACACCAGAAACTACTTGCAACTCCTGGACAGAGGACAAGGGTGAATAAGAAGTCGAGCGGGGTCATATTTCAGGGCCCAATGTATGGTAGTAACTGAATCATGGATCACAAACACAGAACTCAGTTCCTGAGGACGGCTACAATGAGACAACCCACCATGTACTCCTACATGGCCTCTCACAGCTACCTTTACCAAATCGTGTTCACACACTTAGCTCACACACAGTAGGACATGTTCACACGCCTCTGATTCATCCCCGATGAATCAGACCTGACTCAACTCTAAGCAGTAGCAGGCATGACAAACAAGCATGAATGAGTAGGCACAACAGGGCTCAAACAACTCCTACTCATGCTAGTGGGTTTCATCTATTTACTGTGGAAATGACAGGTCATGCAAAGGATAGAGGGGTTCAACTACCGCAGCATGTAACAGTTGAATCGGTGTTGTCCTAATGCAGTAAAAGAGAGCAGGAGCGAGAGGATAGGATTGTATCGGAATGAACAAGGGGGTTTTGCTTGCCTGGCACTTCTGAAGATAACATTGGGTCTTCATCAGTGTCAACGATCACATCATCGGTATCACATCTATCGAGAGGGGACAAATACCGGCAACACAGAAAGGAACACAATCAATGCAATGCACAACATGATGCATGATCATGACATGGCAAAATGAATGTGTTTTGGGCTAATGCAACTAGCAACAGATTAAATGAAGTTGGTTTGAATATAAAATTCAAATTCAAACTCCATATGTGATTATTCAAATGCCATTTACATGATTTGTGCTAG
>NW_025273711.1:0-1338 GCF_018294505.1 Triticum aestivum | reverse complement strand
TTTAAGTAGAGGCACCAAAGACGTTTTCGAAACATCGCGGAACATATGAGATGTTTCGAGGGCTGAAATTGGGATTTCAGGCTCGTGCTCACGTCAAGAGGTATAAGACCTCCGACGATTCTCTTAGCCTGCAAACTAAGGGAGAAAATCTCAATCGTTGAGCTTGTGCTCAGATTGTCTGAGTGCAACAATCACTTGAATTGAGTGGGAGTTGATCTTCCAAATGAGATAGTGATGTTTCTCCAAAGTCATTGCCACCAAGCTGCTAGAGCTTCGTGATGAACTATAACATATCAGGGATAAATAAGATGATCCTTGAGGTATTCACGATGTTTGACACCGCGAAAGTAGAAATCAAGAAGGAGCATCAATTGTTGATGGTTGGTGAAACCACTAGTTTCAAGAAGGGCAAGGGCAAGAAGGGATA
This sequence comes from Triticum aestivum, assembly GCF_018294505.1. Lineage (NCBI taxonomy): Eukaryota > Viridiplantae > Streptophyta > Magnoliopsida > Poales > Poaceae > Triticum > Triticum aestivum. Next base: position 911 of record NW_025273711.1, on the reverse strand, counting down.
CTTCATGAAACGGCAAATCAGCTGCTGCACCAGTGGAGAAACCCAAGGTTGAACCCAAACCCGAGACTAAGTGCTTCTGTAATAAGGGGAACAGTCACTAGAGCAGAATTACCCTACATACTTGGTAGATGAGAAGGCTGGCAAGGTCGATAGAAGTATATTGGATATACATTATGTTAATGTGTACTTTACTAGTACTCCTAGTAGCACCAGGGTATTGGATACCGGTTCGGTTGCTAAGTGTTAGTAACTCGAAATAAAAGCTACGGAATAAACGGAGACTAGCTAAAGGTGAGCTGACGATATATGTTGGAAGTGTTTCCAAGGTTGATATGATCAAGCATCGCACGCTCCCTCTACCACCGAGATTGGTGTTTGCGTTGAGCATAGACATGATTGGATTATGTCTATCGCAATACGGTTATTCATTCAAGGAGAATAATGGTTACTCTATTTTTGAATAATACCTTCAATGGTCTTGCACCTAAAGGAATGGTTTATTGAATCTCGGTCGTAGTGATACACATTTTCATACCAAAAGATATAAGATAGTAATGATAGTACCACTTACTTGTGGCACTGCCATGTAAGTCATAATGGTATAAAACGCATGAAGAAGCTCCATGTTGATGGATCTTTGGACTCACTCGTTTTTGAAAAGTTTGAGACATGCGAACCATGTCTATTGGTGTATATGCATGAAGAAACTCCATGCAAATGGATCGTTCGGACTCACTTGATTTTGAATCACTTGAGATATGCAAATCATACCACATGGGCAAGATGACTGAAAAGCCTCATTTTCAGTAAGATGGAACAAGATAGCAACTTGTTGGAAGTAACACATTTTGATGTGTGCAGTCGAATGAGTGCTGAGGCATGCAGTGAATATCATTATGTTCTTACTTCAC
>NW_025273710.1:0-1338 GCF_018294505.1 Triticum aestivum | reverse complement strand
GCACTTTTGCAGAAAACCCCCTGCACTTTTTCGAAAAGACGTAGCTTGAGAAACATACGCCGAACTTGGAAAAGAACTGTGGAAATTTTCGTGTGTGAACTGTCTCCTTTGCTTCTTCGTCTTCTTCTTCTTCTCCATTTTTTTATTGTTGTTCTTCTCCTTTGCTAATACACCGACACGTTCTTATTATTTTATTCTACCTTGCCGATGCACCGACACTACAGTCTAACGAAGCATGTTCATCATTATTTTATTTGTTTGAGCAGCACTTCCATCATATGGAACTGCTTTACATAATTATAATGTGTGTCATTTGTTGTATTAAGCCTCTACGAAAGGAAAACAAAACCCTCATTAGCTAGCTCCACCAGCTATTGGGAGCTGCACAAACCATTAGCTGGTAGCAACTGGAAAGATGGTTTAGCTCATCAGATCTGAAGAGAAGCAGTGGACGACATCTATATCTATATCATCAAGACAAACATAGGAGCAGTCGATCACGAATCTGCATTAGCTTTTTATTTACCGCAGGAGGCAAAAACATAAAGGAATCGATCGACCAACATTTACATCGCACCCACGAACCCAAAAGAATGGAAAGAACCACCAGGCTGCAAGTGGGATGCACCGCGGGCTGCCCACTTCCCATAATTTATGTGGGAAGCCCGTCAACACACACATCTTGTTTATGTGGGATAAGTGGGATACCCGTTTAAATTGTGCAAAGTAGTGGTTACACAGCCGTGAAGGTGGCTCGGTGGTTGTCTTGTTCATGAACCTCAACGTTCAATGGAACACAAAGACACATGCTATACTACAGAGGCCCGGAGAACACTAGTGCAGAGCAGAGAGCAATACTGCATGCAGATTTGCCTGGTATACTTTGTACAAAGACACATGCTGCTGAATCCTCTTCTAGAATAGCTCCTCACATATTTATATCAAAGAAAACATTAACTGCATAGAGCCATTACACTAAATAAAACTGCCACATGTATCGATTGAATTACAACTATAAATCTGTAATGAAAAATTTCAACAGTGTGACTCTGACCAAACCAAACCCCAATATGATCTTACTCAATATAGTTGAAGCCATCGCTATTAAAGTTCAGTTAGCACTAGCAAAAATATTTCTGAGAATCAAACAGGACACAATCAGCTCCGGCCTCCTGGGGTAAGAAACAATTCAATAGGCAATTCAGTCAGAGTCTCTGTTCCTATATACTAAACACCCCTCACAATGCTATGAACATGTATACATGAAGGAACTTTGATTGAAAACAATATACATCAACTGACCATAGCTCCTAAATTTAACAGCAACAAAACCAGGAG
>NW_025273709.1:0-1338 GCF_018294505.1 Triticum aestivum | reverse complement strand
TTGAATAGTTTAAATTTTGAATTATTTGAAATTAGTGTGAATTTGTTTGCACATAAAATTTTTTCGCGTTTCAAATGCCAAAACACATAACTACCCTAACTATTACAGAGATTCCCCTCTCGGTGCGAAACACAGAAGAAAGTGATGATAGCTAGTGAAGCCGATCACATCCCAGATCTTTGGGTGTGAAACTTTTTCTTCACGTGTGTCCCTTTGTGCCGTAACCATGGAAAATCTTCATCATTTAACGGGATGCTCGGGTCAATATTCACTGTGAATGAAGCAATTTCATAAAACTTTTCATAATCTTCTGACTTGTCTGTCTTGTCATCCACTCCCACGATGTTTCTCTTCCCAGAAAGAACTATGTGCCGCTTTGGCTCATCGTACGATGCATTCGCTTCCTTATCTTTTCTTTTTCTTGGCTTGGTAGACATGTCCTTCACATAGAAAACCTGTGCCACATCATTGGCTAGGACGAATGGTTTGTCTGCATACGCAAGATTATTGAGATCCACTGTTGTCATTCTGTACTGCGAGTCTTCCGTTACCCCGCCTCGTGTCATATTGACCCATTTGCACCGAAACAAAGGGACCTTTTAACCACGTCGATAGTCAAGTTCCCATATGTCCTGTATATAACCATAATATATTTTCTTTCCCGTCTTGGTTTCTGCATCAAAGCGGACACCACTGTTTTGGTTGGTGCTCTTCTTATCTTGGGTGATCGTGTAAAATGTATTACCATTTATCTCGTACCCTTTGAAAGTCATTATATTCGAAGATGGTAACTGGGACAGCAAGTACAGGTCATCTTCAATAAAGGTGTCATGCATGGTACGTGTCTGCAACCAGCTGGCGAAACTCCTGGTTTGTTCACGTGTGATCCAGTCATCAGACCGCTCCGGGTGTTTGGAGCGTAGCAAATTCTTGTGTTCATCCATATACGGAGCCACCAAGGTGGAATTCTGTAGAACTGTGTAGTGTGCTTCAGTGAGAGAATGTTCGTCCATACATATTATTTGTTCCGCTCCTAGCGTGCCTTTTCCATCCAGTCTGCCCTTATACCGCGATTCAGGAACACCAATCGGCTTAAGGTCAGGAATAAAGTCAATACAAAACTCAATGACCTCCTCATTTTGATGGCCCTTGGAGATGCTTCCTTCTGGCCTAGCACGGTTATGAACATATTTCTTTAAGACTCCCATGAATCTCTCAAAGGGGAACATATTGTGTAGAAATACAGGACCCAAAATGTTAATCTCTTCGCATAGGTGAACTAGGACGTGTGTCATGATGTTGAAGAAGGATGGTGGGAACACCAACTCGAAACTGACA
>NW_025273708.1:0-1338 GCF_018294505.1 Triticum aestivum | reverse complement strand
GCTACTACGACGCGGCCACCGCCTCTACCTCATCATCGGTGTCGCCCGTGCCGCGTTCGGTTCGCGCTGCTGTTCGCGACCCGAACTGGCTCGGTGCCATGCGTGCTGAGTACGATGCGCTCGTGCGCAATCGCACGTGGGAGCTGGTGCCCCGCCCCCCCGGCGCCAACCTGATCACAGGGAAGTGGATCTTCAATCACAAAAACGACGCCGACGGCGCGCTGGCCCGCTACAAAGCACGCTGGGTCGTGCGGGGCTTTCATCAGCGTGCCGGCCTCGACTACGGCGAGACGTTCTCCCCCGTCGTCAAGCCAGCGACGATCCACATGGTGCTCACTATGGCCGCGTCGCGCGGCTGGCCGTTGCACCACCTCGACGTCTCCAACGCCTTCCTCCACGGCAACTAGGAGGAGGAAGTCTACTGCCTCCAGCCCGCCGGATTCGTCGACCCCGACAAACCAGAGCACGTCTGCCGCCTCTCCAAGTCCTTGTACGGGCTCAAGCAGGCGCCCCGTGCCTGGTTCCTCCGCTTCGCCGGCTTCGTCCGCTCCATTGGCTTCGCAGCTACGCGTTCGGACTCATCGCTGTTCACCTTCCGGCACGGCAACGACATGGCGTTCCTCCTCCTCTACGTCGACGACATCGTGCTCACCGCGTCCTCGTCACGCGTGCTTCACCATGTCATCCAGCGCCTCACAGGCGAATTCGCCATGAAGGACCTGGGCTCGCTCGCCTTCTTCCTCGGCATCCGCGTCACCCGCACCCGAGCTGGCTTCTTCCTGTCGCAACAACAATATGCCGACGAACTCCTAGAACGCGCCGGCATGGACACCTGCCGCCCTTCCCCGACACCCATCGACACGAAGAGCAAACTCCCCTCAGCCGATGGGCCCTGCGTCGACGACCCCTCGGCCTATCGGAGCATCGCCGGGGCCCTGCAGTACCTCACCATCACGCGTCCAGAGATCGCCTACGCCGTCCAGCAAATCTGCTTGCACATGCATGACCCGCGCGAATGCCACCTCGCGCTCGTCAAGCGCGTGCTCCGGTACGTGAAGGGCACCTGCGCACTCGGGCTTCATCTTCGCGCCTCGACCACGCTCGACGTCCGTGCGTTCACCGACGCGGACTGGGCCGGCTGCCCCGACACCCGACGCTCCACGTCGGGCTTCTGCGTCTTCCTCGGCGATGCTCTCGTCTCCTGGTCCTCCAAGCGCCAGGCGACCGTATCGCGCTCCAGCGCCGAAGCTGAATACCGCGGCGTCGCCAACGCGGTCGCTGAATGCATCTGGCTCCGCCAGCTTCTCGGCGAGCTCTCCACTCCAGTGACCAAGGCGG
>NW_025273707.1:0-1338 GCF_018294505.1 Triticum aestivum | reverse complement strand
TGTAAATAGTTTTTCTCGTTCTTTGAATTTCTTTGGGGTCGAGAGGAGAAGACCACGATGAAAATGATGAGTGGCTCTCATATGCATTATTGTTGATCTAACAAAGAGCCATATTACCTTGTCATCTCCTTTGAATTAAATGTTTGCAGATTCCAGCTTAGTCCAGTGCACGTGCACTATTATTATTATCCACACCGTTCGGTCGTGCAAGTGAAAGGCAATAATGACGATATATGATGAAATGATTGAGATGAGGAAAAGTTGGCATGAACTCGACCTATCTTGTTTTTGTAAATATGATTAGTTCATCGTTCCTGATTCAGCCTATTATGAATGAAACATGTTTGCAATGACAATTAGAGATTATAGTTACTTATGTCATGCTTAGTTAGCTAGGAGTTTATAATGGTTTACCTTGCGTGCTAACATGCTATTAAAATGGTTGTGATGTAGTATGATAGGGTGGTATCCTCCTTTGAATGATTCGAGTGGCTTGACTTGGCACATATTCACGCATGTATTTGACATAAAATCAACATATCCTCCACGATATTTATGTTCATGGTGATTTATATCCTATTCATGCTTGCACTCATTGTTGGTTAATCCTAATGCATGTTTACGATTGTGTCGCTCTCTAATTGGCCGCTTCCCAGTCTCTTTCTAGTCATTACCTGTAGTAAGCGGGAATACTGCTTGTGCATCCACTTCCATAAACCCCAAAGTTTTTCCATATGAGTCCACCATACCTACCTATATGCGGTATTTACCTGCCGTTCCAAATAAATTTGCATGTGCCAAACTCTAAACCTTCAAATGAAATTCTGTTTTGTATGCTCGAATAGCTCATGTATCAACTAGGGTTGTCTATATCTTCCATGCTAGGTGGGTTATTCTCAAGATGAGTGGACTCTGCTCATCATTCATGAGAAAATGATCGCAGTCTCATGCTCATATCAAATCAAAATAATTGCAAACAAAACTCCCCCAGGATTGTTGTTAGTTGAAGGGTAGCCGTTGTTTCGGACTAGCCGTGGAATGTGCTTGTTTGTGGTGGGGGAGTATAAACTTTACCATTCTGTTTGGGAACCGCCTGTAATGTATGTAGCATGGAAGATATCGAAATCTCTTGGTTGTTATGTTGACAATGAAAGTATGCCGCTCAAAATATTGTTTATCTCTGTTTCAAAAACTCAAGCTCAGGCACCTCTGCAAATCCCTGCTTCCTTCTGCGAAGGGCCTATCTATTTTCTTTTATGCCGAGTCATCATCCTCTTATAAAAAACACCAGTTAGAGAGCACCACTTTCATTTGTATGCATTGTTATTAATTGATACT
>NW_025273706.1:0-1338 GCF_018294505.1 Triticum aestivum | reverse complement strand
GCAGAGAAAGAATATTTCCCTATGAGAGCCGCACTGCTCACGACGGTGCACGACTATCTCGGTTACGGATATCTTGCGGGGCAGGTAGTCCACGGATTTTCTGGACGCGTAAGGTGCATGGATGACACAACGTATCACCAGCTAGATAGAGATCCCGGGTCTTTGAAAACCGTGTTCATGGGACATCGAAGGTGGCTTCGCGACGATGACCCGTGGAGGAAACGCAAGGATCTGTTCGATGGTGAAACCGAACCCCGAAAACGCCCGTGTACGAGGAGCGGCGAGGAAATAGACAAGCTGTTGAAAAATTGGAAAGACTGCCCACTGCCGGGAAAGAAGCAAAAGGCGCCAGAGCCGCTGCTGAAGGTATGGAAAACAAGGTCTGTTTTCTGGGACTTGCCGTACTGGAAGATCCACCGTGTGCCTCACAGCCTTGATGTCATGCATATCACGAAGAACGTGTGCGAGAGTCTGCTTGGTACCCTGCTCAACATGCCAGAGAGGACCAAAGATGGGCTGAAAGCAAGGGCAGACTTGAAATCAATGGGCATCAGGCAGGAGCTTCACGCTATATATGATGATGATGATGATGATGATGATGATGATGATGATGATGAGGCGAAGCAGGACACAGAAAGTCGTCGCAAAGGCAAAAAGGCCAAGAAGACCGGAAATGACCACCCTCCCGCGTGCTTCACTCTAAGTCAGGAGGAGATCGAGCAGTTTTTCACCTGCCTCCTAGGAGTAAAACTTCCTTTCGGTTACACGGGGAAGATAAGCAGATACCTAGACCCAGCGAAGCAGAAGTTCAGCGGGATGAAGTCTCACGACTATCACGTGCTGATGACGCAGATACTTCCAGTTGCAATCCGTGGGATCATGGACGCGCACGTCCGTGAAACGCTATTTGGCCTATGCAACTTCTTCGACGTCATCTCTCGGAAGTCGATTGGCGTGAGGCAACTCAGAAGGCTACAGGAAGAGATCGTGGTGATACTATGCGAGCTTGAGATGTACTTCCCGTCCGCATTCTTCGACGTTATGGTGCATCTGCTGGTCCATATAGTGGAGGATATCATCCAACTCGGGCCGACGTTCCTGCACAGCATGATGCCGTTCGAAAGGATGAATGGTGTCATCAAAGGATACGTTCGCAACATGTCACGTCCAGAGGGAAGCATAGCTAGGGGCATTCTGACCGAAGAGTGCATCTCCTACTGCACGAATTATCTAGGCATCGAGAACCCCGTTGGTCTGCCCGTCAACAGGCACCTCGGCAGGCTCGCTGGATGGGGTCACCGTGAGGGTCGCCGCGAAATGCATGTCGACTTCGAGGGT
>NW_025273705.1:0-1338 GCF_018294505.1 Triticum aestivum | reverse complement strand
ACTCTTCCGGATCATTGCTTCCATTGAACTTGGGCATTGTGAACTTGAGCTTGCCATAGCGTTGCTCTTCATTGTGTTGTTGGTGATGGTGATGGTGACGCCGTTGACGTGGAGGGTAATCATCCTCATGTTGCTCTTGTCGTGGATGAAGTCCATGATCAACTTGCTCTTGTTGAACTTGATGTTGAGGTGGAGCTTGACGAGCTTGTGGAGCTTGACGTTGCACACACGGTTGGTAGTTCCTCTCTTGGATTTGTTCTCGAAGGGCTTCCTCTTGATTGCGCCGCTCGCGATTGCGGTTGGCAATGGCTCGGCTCGAATCTTGAAGAGCACGTTGCGCCTCAAGAGCTTGTGCTTCTCGTTGTTGTTGTTGAAGACGTTGAGCCTCGGCATCTTGTTCCTCTTGGTGTAGGCGCGCTCGCTCTTCTTCTTGGCGTCGTAGTCGTTGTCGTTCTTGAGCTTGTGTAAAAGTGACTTGGTTTGATTGAGGACGAGGGATTTGCTCATCGACTTGTTCTTGTGTATGCTTGTCATGTAGCGGGTTCCGAGATGCATGCCGGTCTTGACGCGCAGCTCGACGAAGAGTGTTCGATGACGGTGTACTTGAGTCGGAGAAGGTGTCGTCGGAGTGTCGACTCGAGCGGCTCCGTCTTGAGGATGAAGAAGTAGAAGGACGCCGGTTCCTCATGAAGGCGCGGATCTCGTCCATTCTTGCATCATTCTCTTGCTTTTGAGCGTCAAATTTGTTGTCGAAGTAGTCCCTCATTGCTTGTTGTTCTTGGTGCAATGCCTTTTGAGCTCCAAATAGGTGACTCTTGGTGACAAATGATGACATGTCATCGCCATTCTCGATGAGGGGTGGAGTGGTAGAAGAACTTGGCCTATCCACCATTCCAAGCAAAATGTAAGTGGTAGAAGGAAAAGAACGTGTACCAAATGTACCTTGACCGATGTTGAAGATGAATCAAGTTCACTCAAATGCGGACAATGAAATAGCACTTTTGGTACCAATACTTGTCGGTTCTCACACCTACACAAGTAAAAGCTTATGGTGGAGCTTGGTTAGGATGGTGGCACAAAATTGATTGCAATCGTTAGTTTGACTCAAAGATGTTGAAAAAGATTCGTAAATTCGCAAATGTAACAAGTAGACCAAGCAAGTAGTGGTACACGAAAACACACACGCAAATAGATAAGTGGGATTGTGCTAACCAAAAGTGAGCCAAAATGTGGAATCCATGAAAATGCTCTTGTTGCACAATACTAGAGAGACGCTAGCACGATTGCACAATAGGCGGATACGGAGCTTGTGCACAACCTACTAGGCAAAAATGCAAC
>NW_025273704.1:0-1338 GCF_018294505.1 Triticum aestivum | reverse complement strand
ATCGATCATGAAAAGTTATATTGTATTTTATATTATAATTATTGATATTTTATTTTGTAATATTGGTGAAACATTCGTTCGTGAAAACTGATGCACCTTGTATTATTGAACGAAGGGTCAATCATACTTATAATAAAGAGAGCTAAAGCATGCAGTCAGCTTGAATTTCACATATATTTAGTAGAAGGAGTTATTATTATGCGAAATGTAGTAGGAGTTTATGCAAATGAAGCTGTGCTCAAGGGCAGCGGCAGATCTGTACATAGACTCGAGGAAATGATTTTGGCAAGACAAGTCGACATGAGAGCTACTAGTGAGGATGAATTTGTCGATACAAGATCGTCTGGCCGTCGTTGTGAATTCCGTCAATTTCATCACCTCAATGCTTCTCCTATTTATTGTCGGTGCCATCTAAGCATCATAGTCGTCGAGAGTAGAGTTCAAGATTGTGGCGGAGTAAAGAGCTGGGCACAATGGAGGCTGGTTGGTGGGCAATGCGTCAGAGCCATTCTAGTGACTAGATTTAGTCAGGGCTGGTGTGAGTTGTGGCTGGGGTCACATGAATAGGGAAATGACTGTGGCCAAAAAGGTGAAATGAACAGTTCCCACCTGCCAGCCACCAAGGGGTACTATTGTAAACCTAGTTTGTCGGGCCAAAAATGGAAATTCTGATGGATGAGTGGCAAAATTAACTTGAGTAGTGTGTGACACGACTAGTCAAAACGTAATGGAAACATGTAATAAAAGTGTATGAAGGAGATGGTGTCACGAGATGGATAAGGCGGCTTCCCGGCCCTCTCCGGCGAAACTGCCTAGCCGGCGGGAATACTACCTCTTTGGTGCCAGGTCGCGCTGGTCGTTCTCCTCATCTCCGAGCGATACAAAGCCCTCACCCCCAAGTCGGAAGGTGATCACCGGTGCTCTTCCTCCTTCGTGAAACGCAGGTGGCACCAGATTTTGTCCTCGCCGACCCGGACCTCGCGGCACCGGATTGGACCTACCGAGGATTGCTTGATGACCACGACAAAGGCCAACTACTACTAGGAAAAACCCTAGTTGTAGCTCGAGGTAATGGCCTAGCAGTAGCGCGGGGACCCATGCTACTGCTAGCACACTACAACTAACTTTTAGTAGTAGCGGCCGACGCTACTCCTACATTTCTTAGTAGTAGCGTGGGGTAGGACGCGTGCTACTGCTAAATAACAGTAGCGTTGGGCATTACATCGTACCACTACTATATCTTTGTGTTTCATTTCAGCATATTTATACTATATTTATACACCCTTATATAAATTTTCATACAGCAGCAATGATCTAACAACTCATCATCATCATAGT
>NW_025273703.1:0-1338 GCF_018294505.1 Triticum aestivum | reverse complement strand
AAATACATAAGTATAGGCTATTTTTAGAGTCCGTATGTGTGGGGAAACAAGAGATAGGGTTGATTTCGGACCCCTCCACCAAGGGCCACGAAATTCCCCCCTCTTCCTCCATATATACAGCCCTTAGGGCATCGTTTAGACTTTGGGTTTTGTTTAGATTAAAAGTTTGCCATAGCTGCAACTTCGCGTACTTCGTTTGTGTTCAACGACCAGACAAAGGCGTCACAGAACCCCACCTTGATCAATAAAGCTTTCATCTTATATTCGCAATATCCAGATTGCAATCTCAGTTTCTTGCTTGTTCTTCATTTGCTCGCAGGAAACAGACCCTCGTGGTCAGGTTGATCGTGCTCCGGCGTGGTCAATAACCTCTTGGAGTTGGTTTAGCGATTGCTAAGGCGCGACGTCCTCGCACGTTCGTAGTCGGATCGTCAAAGTCGACTGCCACCAAAGCGATATCCATCATCTCATCGAAAGACGGGACACCTTTGCCTCTATCAAGGAGGAAGAAGGAGTGCAACAGGATCAACACTGCACCTCCCAGGCGACCCCGTGCCCACGGGCCTCGAAGACCCCGTGCCCACGGACTACTCAGAGAGTTGGCGCTGGAGCACCCCGTGCGCACGGGCTTGTACCGTGCCCATGGGACCCCCGTGCGCACGGGCCCAACTTACCCCGTGCGCACGGGCCCTACAGGATGGACGGCTGTGATTGCTGTTTGGGCCATATGTTAGGGGGAGGAAAGGAGTTGATAGACATTTGTGAGCTTTGCTCCATGGATCCACTCCACTAGGAGATCAAGACCTCCTCTTGGAGTGACCAAACATCAAGACCTCCTCTTTGGGGAGGGATCCCAATCATACATCAATCCCTCATCTCCTTCATAGGATTTGGGATGAACTCTACCATGTATCTTATTTCCCTTTGTTGTTCATGTACCTTGTGGATGTTATGTGTTTGATTGTCTAGTGGATGTGTGATTTGACTTGTTCTTGAGTGTTCCTCTTGTTTTCCCTCCTTTGTTCATCTTGTTTTTGGGGATTCCCCCTCCAATTCGTGACGGAGGGAGCTGCAACAACTTGGCTAGCATGGAGATGGTGGAGAAGCTTTCTCTCACCACAAGACCACATCCACATCCTTACTACATCCAATGGTTCAACAACAGCGGCAAGGTTAAGGTAACACGTACTGTTCGTGTGCATTTTAGTATCTCTACATATGCTGATTATGTTGATTGTGATGTGGTACCTATGCAAGCATGTTCCTTATTACTTGGTAGACCATGGCAATTTGATAAAAATTCTGTACACCATGGTAGAAACAATCACTATACTCTTG
>NW_025273702.1:0-1338 GCF_018294505.1 Triticum aestivum | reverse complement strand
GTTGTCTTAACGCTTCCTATTTCGGTCTACGAGGGTACATGGACACACTCTCCCCTCTCGTTGCTATGCATCTCCTAGATAGTTCTTGCCTGATCATAGGAATTTTTTTAAAATTACCGCGTTCCCAAACAGTGGCATCAGAGCCAGGTCTATGCGTAGATGTTATATGCACGAGTAGAACACAAAGAGTTGTGGGCGATAATAGTCATACTGCTTACCAGCATGTCATACTTTTATTCGGCGGTATTGTTGGATGAAGCGGCTCAGACCGACATTACGTCACTAGTAGAAAACAGGGCTTTGGTTTGGGCCTGGCCAGCCCATTAGTCCCGGTTCTTCACGAACCGGGACAATTGGGGGGCATTAGGCCCGGTTCATGAGCCCAGGGGGCCAGCCGGGGCCTCGTGGGCACTGGTCTCGGTTCATCAGGATCCATTTTTCCCGGTTCTAGGCACAAACCGGGACCAATGGTCCACGCTCCTGCCCACAGCCATTGGTACCGGTTCGTGCCATGAACCAGTATAGAAGCGGGGATTTTGTCCCGGTTCATGCCACGAACCGGGACAAATAAGTTGCCTATATATACCCATTGCCGCGGCAGAGCACTTTGTTTTTTCTGGCCGGCGAGGGGAGGTCATTTTGGTGCTCTAGCTCACCTCCTATGCACATGAGATGTTCGATGAAATGCCCGAGCCACACTAGTTAAGCTTTCTCCTCTCGAAGCTCGACCTCGGAGCTCCATTTTTCCCAAGATTTGTCTAGATTTAGCGGTCCGTCACGCCCCATCCCCGTTTTCACCACTGTTGATCACCCGTGCCGATGTCGTTGCCGGCACCACCATGGTAAGCCTCTTGTTCTTATCTTCTTTCTGTTTTTCTTACTTTAGATAGAGACTTGTCTGATTTTCTTACTCTAGATAGATACTTCTCTGATTTTCTTAATTTTGACACACATAATTATATAATGCACGCAGATGAACCGGCAATGGATGTACGGTGACAGACACACCTCCGAGTACATTAAGGGCGTGCATAATTTTATCGAAGTGGCTGAGGCAAACAAGCAGAATGGTTTTATGTATTGTCCATGCCCTAAATGTGGGAATACGAAGTCTTACTCTGACCGGAAAATCCTTCACACCCACCTTCTTTACAAGGGTTTCATGCCACACTATAATGTTTGGACGAGGCACGGAGAAATAGGGGTTATGATGGAAAACGGCGATGAAGAAGAGTACGATGACAACTATGTGCCCCCTGAATATGTGAAGGATTTTCCGGTCAGAGTAAGACTTCGTATTCCCACATATAGGGCATGGACAACACATAAAACCATTCT
>NW_025273701.1:0-1338 GCF_018294505.1 Triticum aestivum | reverse complement strand
TAGGCTGGCCGGCATGTGTCCTTCTTCGTTCCTGTGTCTGTCCCTTCGGGGAAATGTCACGCTTTGAGTACCGGAGTCCTGTTAGCCCGCTACAGCCCGGTTTACCGGAGTCCTGCTAGCCCAGTGCTACAGCCCGGACCCACTTGCTGATGACCGACACGTTCGAAGCTGGGTCATGGATGCCTGTCCCTGTAAGTCTGTGCCACTTTGGGTTTACGACTAGTCATGTCAGCCCGGGCTCTTTATCATATGGATGCTAGCGACACTATCATATACGTGAGCCAAAAGGCGCAAACGGTCCCGGGAAAAAGGTAAGACGACACCCGTGGGGATACCGTGCGTGAGGCCGCAAAGTGATATGAGGTGTTACCAGCTAGATCGATGTGACATCGAGTCGGGGTCCTGACAGCGTTGGCATCAGAGCCGGACTGCCTGTAGGTTCTCCAAGCCAAACTGGTCAATGTTGAGTCTAGAAATTCTTAGTTATATGTAGGGGAATTGTTTGTGGGATGGAACGTAAGGCTCTTTTTACTCCTTATACCTTATGACATTCTGATCTGAGTCAGTCCATTCTTCCACCGGGGGTTAAGGAATTAGGATCTGTTCTCTCTATCAGGATCACGTGTTACTAATCAGTAGTACCTTATAAGTTTGATGGTTATCAGCCTAGTTCAGTTCTACTACCACATTATGTTGTTGGAATGGTTTCAAGACTTGATATGATGATGTTGAGTGTGTACGAAATCCTTTGTCAAATGTCTCAATATCCTTTTTGAGCATTTACAGCTGTTATGCTGCCTAAATTTTGCTAGAAATTCTAATGCCTTTGCATTATGATTATGCTTTCAGATGGCCACTCGCGACCTCAATCAAGTGGTTCGCCTGACTCGATGCCTAGATGTACCCGGCCATACTGCTAAGTTGGTTAGGGTAATGACTGAGGCTGGATACCGCTGGTATCCTGAGTACACGGTCGAAGAGCAATTCCGAGACTTTAATCAAAGCCAGTATCTCTGCACTGTCAGGATATTTCCATCTTATCCTGGATCCACTGAGCCTCTTCATTGCTCCTATGGACTCGGGGTTACTATCGAGATGGCTGTGCAGGATGCCGCCTACTCTATGATGACCATTATGCGAGTCAGATCTGGGTTATTTCGGGACTCTGATTTCCGGTATATGCCAGGATCTCTTCCGGGAGCACAAGGATATTTCCAGGCTATCTATGCTGACTCCACTCAGGAGGATTCACGGACTCGCACCACTGCTGAGATGCTCGAGGATAAGGACCGTGAAAATCGGGCCTTGAGGTTAGAGCTCTTCAATACCCGTGCTGAC
>NW_025273700.1:0-1338 GCF_018294505.1 Triticum aestivum | reverse complement strand
TTTAACACCTGCAAAAGAAAAGAGGTATAAAGGGGCACCGGGTGACATAGGAGCGCCGGATTGCAAAACGGACAACGGGGAAAATGCTCGGATGCATGAGACGAACATGTATGCAAATGAAATGCACATGATGACATGATATGCAATGCATGACACACAAGCAATGACAACACAACAACAGCGAATAACTGGAAGACACCTGGCACATCAGTCTCGGGGCGCTACAACACTCCACCACTACGAGAGGATCTCGTCCCGAGATCTAGGATGGCACCGGAGGGAAAACGGAAGAGAAAGAGAAGAGGTAAAACTAAGTTGCTTCTTTGACAAACGAGTGACACAAAAGAACCTTGAAAAGGTTAAGCCATTTTGAGAAAGAATACAACAGAGATAAATGAAGTTGAAAGCTCTCTCTTAGCAAAGAGGAACAAGGAAGAACAACTTCGGTCAGCACTCCAGTTGAAAAGTGATACAAGACTTGATAAGATGAAAAGAACTTGGGCAGAGGACATGACACTCCGGTTAAATGTATAAGCAAAAGAAAGAAGCATGATTTTGACAAAACAAAATGATGGGTTGAAAAGAGCAACATCGCAATGCCTCCGGAAGAGAGAAATAGAAGATAGATCATTAAGATAAAAGAATGTAGAAGAAAATGCCAACTTCTGCTACAAAAGAGCTTGAAAAGGTATCCTTAGGAGAAGGGTCGAATGGAGTTGGTGGAACACCAACAACGGAAGGACAAGCTTGAACTGGGCTTATAGAAGGCATCTCAACATTATGAGGTGACAACTTGCCACTCACGGAAAAGATTTGATAGGATTTATAAGAACAAGGAGACGAGTAACTATTTCACCGGGAGGATAAATGAAGAACTTGTATCATTAATAAACCCCATAGATAGACACAATCCTTAGGGAAGGTTTTAGGTGAAATATAACCCAATATAACTCCAAAGAAGAGGTTGATGGATTTAAAATACCCCATTCTTAACAACATGTGAATCATGATCCATGAACTCAAATTATTAAGAATGACATAATACCACCTCCAATGATACGGAAAGAAGAATTGCACTCCGGATTGCAAGATGAAGAATACTTGAACTCCTTTGAAAAGAAACTTGATGAACACTTCAAAAAGGAATTAAATCCTTGATGAACCATCATGTAGAACCTCCATGAAGAACTCCGGTAAACACAGGAATAACGAAAATAAAAAAAGAAGTTGGAAACACAAGGTGAAACCTTGTAATGATTTAGATGGATCTCCGTGAGGAACTCCGGGAAAGAAAGACGAGCACTTGAAACCAAGAATTTAATCATCGTGAACAAACTC
>NW_025273699.1:0-1338 GCF_018294505.1 Triticum aestivum | reverse complement strand
CACCCAGAATTGGTAAGGAAATCTACCTGCGGGAGCCGAGCGTTGGAAGCACTAGACAAAATTCCTTATCTTACATGTCTGTCTTAGTAAGACTTGAGAAGCATTCTTTTCCCCTGCGTCGCTATGTGATTCTGTAATAAATAACTATACTTGAAAATTTCTTGTTTCGATCAGTCTTGTGCGGAATATATAGCTTTTTTTTACTGTAGCAGACTATCTGTGCATTGGTCTAATATTTTTTGTTTTCCTTGCAGCTGCAGCACTTGCGAGTGTGGAATTTGATGGTGGGAAAGTTATGTTTGTCAGAGATGAGATGTTGTAGCGACAGGGAGTTTGTGAAGTTGCTCCGGTCGATGATCTTGTTGATGACCCCCAAAACTGGCAAGGAAATCTACCCTCAGGAGCCGATGGTTTGAAGCACTAGACAACATTTCCCAAATTGCAATGTGATGAGTCATTGTTTCTTGTCAGACTGGCAGGCTTCGTAGTTTGTTTGGATAGATATGGACTCCTTGCCACCGCACCAAAGAGTTCTTCGTTGGATGCAGTTCCAATGTCAAAGGTTCTTGCTGCTGAATTCTAATTTTTGGTGACCAGGTTCTTACGACCAGATCCTTGGGTCACCTGGCCTCTTGGTGAAGATCTTCGTGTGGGTCCTCGAGATGCCGATGGTGGGCTGGGTCTTGCTTTACATCCTAAAGAAGGATGATCTTCTCTTCCTCTCAAACTGCATTCATATGCCTGACTATTTTAATTCTCAGTTCACCATGCATGTTGTTCAACTGTGAACATAACATCACAGACTCACATTGATCAGTAAAGCTATTTTACAACAATGAATTCACTCTTCCGTGTTGTTTTTACTTTTTGCCATTCACTTTCTTGCTGAAATGCTCTACTCTGTTCTGTTTGCAGCTTGTCTCAGAAGTTGAGATCCACTGTTTACTTCAATGGTTCAATCCACAGCTGGAAAGGTTCTCTCTGCTTCACTCTGATAACTACCAAATTCCTTCCTTAATTAGTGCCAGTCTAGTTTGATTGTGACTCAGAAAAACCGTTTGATGCTATTTCTGCAGACACTGCAGAGCTGAACCTCAGCCTAACGAAGACCGGCCTGTTACCCGTGGAGTGAGTCCGGGATGCCGTCGAAGACATATCAAAGCCCTAGGCCGGTATCCCTGAGCACTGGAGTTGGACGGGTGTTTTGCCCTTTGTTTGCACCGTCAGCACAAGATGATCGTCGTCATGTGCAAACCTCTAGTGTTGGGATTGGTTGTAGCTTGTATACGTATGGTTTGGTGCCTTTTTTGTTTTGATTCAACAAAACATGGACTAGTG
>NW_025273698.1:0-1338 GCF_018294505.1 Triticum aestivum | reverse complement strand
CTCTATTTTGGGGTCTCAGAGTCATTTCCATGATTGACGAACCCCAGGGTGCGTTTACGTGTCGGTCATCAACACTCACATATTTGGCCGAATCGTGTCCGTTTCGTGCACTATTACTCAATGTTTTGGAGACCCAGAGGGATTTCCACGATTGATGAACCCCGGGGTTCATTTATGTGTCTGTCGTCAACACTCACAGTTTTGGCCAATTCTGACATGTTTCGTGGACTATTACTCACGGTTTTGGGGTCCCGAAGTGATTTCCATTGTTGTTGAACTCCAAGGTGTGCTTACGTGTTGGTCATCAACACTCGCAGTTTTGGCCGATTCTGGCCCGTTTCATGGACTATTACTCACCGTTTTGGGGTCCCAAAGCGATTTCCATGGTTGTCGAACTCCAAGGTGCGCTTATGTGTCGGTCATCAACAATCACAGTTTGGGCCGATTCTGGCCCGTTTCTTCGACTACTACTCTATTTTGGGGTCTCAGAGTCATTTCCATGATTGACGAACCCCAGGGTCCGTTTACGTGTCGGTCATCAACACTCACATATTTGGCCGAATCGTGTCCGTTTCGTGCACTATTACTCAATGTTTTGGAGACCCAGAGGGATTTCCACGATTGATGAACCCCGGGGTTCATTTATGTGTCTGTCGTCAACACTCACAGTTTTGGCCAATTCTGACATGTTTCGTGGACTATTACTCACGGTTTTGGGGTCCCGAAGTGATTTCCATTGTTGTTGAACTCCAAGGTGTGCTTACGTGTTGGTCATCAACACTCGCAGTTTTGGCCGATTCTGGCCCGTTTCATGGACTATTACTCACCGTTTTGGGGTCCCAAAGCGATTTCCATGGTTGTCGAACTCCAAGGTGCGCTTACGTGTCGGTCATCAACAATCACAGTTTGGGCCGATTCTGGCCCGTTTCTTCGACTACTACTCTATTTTGGGGTCTCAGAGTCATTTCCATGATTGACGAACCCCAGGGTGCGTTTACGTGTCGGTCATCAACACTCACATATTTGGCCGAATCGTGTCCGTTTCGTGCACTATTACTCAATGTTTTGGAGACCCAGAGGGATTTCCACGATTGATGAACCCCGGGGTTCATTTATGTGTCTGTCGTCAACACTCACAGTTTTGGCCAATTCTGACATGTTTCGTGGACTATTACTCACGGTTTTGGGGTCCCGAAGTGATTTCCATTGTTGTTGAACTCCAAGGTGTGCTTACGTGTTGGTCATCAACACTCGCAGTTTTGGCCGATTCTGGCCCGTTTCATGGACTATTACTCACCGTTTTGGGGTCCCAAAGCGATTTCCATGGTTGTCGAACTC
>NW_025273697.1:0-1338 GCF_018294505.1 Triticum aestivum | reverse complement strand
ACACCTGTTGTTATTCTCCGGTGACGGCAAACGAACCAGTAAACCCTCGTACAGTCGTACTCCCCTGCGCGTGGGAAACAACTGCCGAGTCTTCCCTGCCTCCATGTCGTTCCCTTCTAGGCCTCGCCGTCGTCCATCGCCCTGGTGCTCTCGGCGCGGTCTGGTCAACGTGGTCAACAACCGACATGCATCTGGAGTGGATTGTACGTGGAGAGGCCAACAGCTGGGTCCACGGCCGCACGCAAGGAAATGCCTCCTTATTACGCTCAAAATAATGATTCCTCCACCTGACATCAGGGACCCACCGAAAGGGCCTCTGTATTTCGGGAAAAAACGTTACCGCCGCTGGTAGCTCGGACCCACCAGCTATATCTTCGCACGCAAGGAAGTGCCTCCTTATTACGCACAAATAAAATGAATACTCCCCCTGTTAGCTGGGGCCCAGTATAGTGGCAGGCTGACTTGTGGGCCTACTAAATTGACGGGGATGGAGGGCTTTGTCAACTTAGTCAATATGCACGATTCTAGCTCCAGTGACCGTACGATGTCCATCCAACGGCCGTAGTGCTTCTTCAACCTCTGGTCTTCTTGCTCTAGCCGCCTAAACCAGCGCCGGTCGTGCCTCGTGTTCCTGCCTCCCGTGGTCGGCTGCGATGCGGTGGAGGCCTCACCGCCCCTACTACTCCCACCGCTGGCCAGGCCATCCCTCTACTCACCCACACCCCCTGTTATTCTACGGCAACGACAGCCTCACACCGCAGCGAACCAGTGAACCCTCGTACTCCTCTATGCGTGGGCATCCACTGCCGCGTCTTCCCTGGCTCCACGTCGTCCCCTTCCTAGGTCTCGCCGTCGTCCACCGCCCTGGTGCTCTCGGTGCGGCGTGGTCAACGTTGTCAAGGAACGGCTTCCATCGGACGTGGACTGTACGTGGAGAGACTGACAGCTGGGTCCACGGCCGCAGCAAGGAAGTGTCTCCTTATTACGTGTAAAATAATCATTCCTCCACCTGATAGCGGGGACCCATCGGACGGGCCACCGTGTTTGGCGAAAAAAATGTTTATCCCTGACTGTTGGGACCCACCAGCTACATCTTCGCACGCAAGGAAGTGCGTCCGGGCAAAAAAAAATGATTCACCCCCTGACTGCTGGGACCCACCAGCTACATCTTCGCAGGCAAGGAAGTGCCTGATAGTCGGGACCCACCTGGTCGAAGCGTACGTAGCGTTGTCATTCTGGTCGCGAACGTGTACGTACATATATACTGGTGGATGTAGAGCGCGCACGTGTCGTAGTAGAGGCGCGTACGTGTCGTAGTAGAGGCGCGTACGTGTCATA
>NW_025273696.1:0-1338 GCF_018294505.1 Triticum aestivum | reverse complement strand
TGGTTGCTTGCCTGATGGTTCGATGCACTGATACGGTTCTTCGTTAGGGTAATCACGGTACTCCTCGGAGGCAGAACCTGTCGCAAAGGACACCGATACACAACCATCACCAAACAATGTGCAACAATATGATGCATGCATGAAACATGGCAATATGAGTGTGTTGGGCTAATGCAACTAAAACCAGAAGGGTTTGAACAAATTTGAATCAAAGATTCAAATTTCAAACTCAAACATGGCCTTTTAAAGTGCTTTTCCTTGTTCTGCTTAAAACATCAATTTAACTTGTTTGATCATGCATGAAAATAGTACAGATGGATAGATTGGATTTTTCTGATCATTTTTCATATATAATTTGTCCAATTTGGAGTTACAGAATAAAAGTTATGAATTTTTGAAGTTTAAATTATATTCTGGAATTTCCTGATTTAAATTAAATCCAGAAAATCAATTACTGCGTCAGCCTGATGTCAGTGTGACGTCAGCAGGTCAACGGAACAGGTCTGGGTCAAACCTGACAGTGGGTCCCGCATGTCAGGGTGATTATTTTAATTAAAACTTAATTAAAACCAATCCTGTTTAATTAACAGGGCTGGGCCCCACCTGTCATTGACTCAGGGGAGTCAACCAGGGCCCACCCGTGGTCAAAGTCAAAGCCAGCGACGCCGGCGTTTAGCCGCCGGCGAGCCCGACGCGGCGGCGGAAGTGGTTTTGGCCATTTCGGCCACCAAATGGGCCGCGGAGACCACCGGAGTGGAGCTGAGGACAAACCGCAGCTCTTGGCGGAGTCCGTTGGGGTCGGGGTGGCCGGAGTTGGCGCCGGCGACGACTTGGGCGGCCACCGGGGTTCGGCCGAAGACGAACTTGACGCTAGAGGGGTCGGTGAGGCTCGGGGAGTGGCTAGCTAGATGCTACGTGACACGGTGAGCATGATGGACACCAGTTTGTGGCCGGAGGATGACCGGGAGCACGTCGGCGACGAGCTCCACGGCGGTGGGTGCGGTTGAGCTCCGGGAGGTTGCTACACGGCTCGGGAGCAAGAACGGAAGGGAGGGGAAGATGGCTAAGCTCACAGTGAGTGCGACGGAGTCCTTGGTGCGGCCGGAGATGGACCGGAGCGACGACGGCGTTGAAGGGGATCTCCGGCGACGGTGAGCTCGGGCGAGGTCGGTGCGGTGGACTCGGGCGTTGCGAGCGCTCGGGGCTCGGCTGCTCGATGAAGTGGACAGCGGCGGAGCTCCTGGACACGGTGGCACGGCGTGGGGTGGACGGAGGGCGTGGCTACGGCGAGGGGGTGGCGGCGATGGCGTCGGCCATGGCTGGGGCGTGCGAGGGGGA
>NW_025273695.1:0-1338 GCF_018294505.1 Triticum aestivum | reverse complement strand
CACTGTTGGACGGTTGATTTCTGAGGTAGAACTGCCCCGAGGTACGAAGGACATCTTGATGGATGATTTCCGCAAACTCCGACTGGATGCGAAAGAATTCTTGTCGGAGGTCCGCGTCCTGGATTGCCGACACGCTCGCGGCCCAATCTTGGAGTTTACTCGGTAGCAGAAGTTGATGATGGTCCCGTACGATCGCCCGCATGTGATGGATGGCGTAGTAGGCACCCTTCTGACCGCCAGGCGGCTGCTTGACGCAGCAGAACGTCGTATTGTGGGAGAACACGTGCTTGCCGTACTTACGAATAGGCCTGGTGAAGGTGCCTCCAGATTGGGCGTAGCCGGGGAGAACATCATCAAGAACCTTCTTGACATTTGTGTAGTCTACGTTCGACTGACGGTCCGGGTCGAAATACGTGGCCATGGAATATTTGGGGCTTAGGAGGATGAGCGTGCAACGTGTGTCACTGCAGGAAACACAGAATGTTAAAAGAAAAACGATCGAAAAGTAAGAATTCATATGTTACGGGCTGGTTGAGGGGAGGACTTACTCGGGAAAGTAAGGCACGAGGAAGTTATCCTTATCTTGGTTTGCCAGAATGACGCCTTCGAGGTAAGAACTCGCGACTTGCCGGTCCCCAGCGCTGCCCAAGATCTTGGCACGCATGTAGAAGGGGTCGACTATCACGATGTCCGGGGTCTTGTCGCGAATGATCCGCATCTCCATACTCAGCGAAAATAGCCGAACGAAGGTGTAGTGCAGCGGATGAAGGTTAAACATAGCAAAGATGTCATCAAACCGCAGGACGATCGTACCCCCGATGTCGCCATCCACAAAGCCCTTGCCCTCTGGCACCTTGGCCGCGAAAACCGGGTATGCCACGTCCTTCTCTCTGAGACGCCGCTTCTCCAAAGAAAGAACACTGTCGTGCAGACTCCGCATAGCACCGGTTGCAGCATTGAGCATATTTGGTGGTAGCATCGCCCTACCCGCCACATGCACCCTCCTCGAGATATCCTGCGGTGAAGGTGGCCCGTCCTGAGCACGGATCGTACTCGGTGCCGGCTGGCTCGCACCCTTCTTAGTCTTTCTTTTGCGTGCCTTCTTCTTCTCCTGTAATGGGACCGAGTTCTGCTCACAGACCGCCTTCTTGAGTGTGTTGGGGCTGATAATATTTCGCACCTCGCCTATCTGAGGCTCGGTGAAGTCGGCAGCTGGAGGCGTCTCCTGAGAGCTGAACGCCAGACGGCGCCTATTGCAACTTGGCTTCTCCGCGGTACGAGCTAGATCGCACACGTCTTTTGTTGGGTTTGGTTCTTGAGAAGGAGGCCCCATGAAGT
>NW_025273694.1:0-1338 GCF_018294505.1 Triticum aestivum | reverse complement strand
GTTAGACTCATTCTTGTTCCTCTCCATCTCTAACATAAACTCTGCCAACGAAGGCTGGTCGGAAGGATCCTCCTCATCCCTACCACCTCCGTGGTTCAGGCAACGAGCAACAGAACTTCGGTTAACTGACGACATCCTGAGAAGCGGAACCAAGGACGAGGTCAACAACAACTATAGGATGCAACATGTAGCATAAGAAAATTTAGTATCTCTCAAACTCCTAGGACAAATCTGGCAGCATAACGGCAGTAAAATGCTCAAAATGAGACATTCTGCAAAGGACGGGGTAGCACCATACTCAACATCGTCACTCAAGGTTCTGAGATATTACTAAACAGGCTACCCTGGGGGTACTCAAACTGGGATATGACTCTGATCAACCAACCCTAAGAGACTACGGAGTAGTAACACGTGATCCTGATAGACGGAAGAGAAAGTCTAGTTCCTTAACCCCGTAGGAAAGATAGGATGACTCAGATCAGAAGGCATGAGGTAAAGGAGTAAAAAGAGCCTTACATTCCCTTCCACAATCAATTCCCTTACATAACTAAAGAATTCCTAGACTCAACTTCGACCAGGTTGGCTTGGAAATCCTACAGGCAGTCAGGCTCTGATACCAAAGCTGTCGGGACCCCGATTCTAAGTCACACCGATCTAGCATGTAACACCTCATATCACTTTGCAGCCTCACGCACGGTACTCCCACGGGTGTCGCCTTACCATGGCCCGGGACAGTTTGCGCCTTTTGGCTCACGTATATGACAATGTCGCTAGCATCCATATGACAGAGAACCCGGGCCGACATGGCTAGTCGTGAACCCAAAGCGGCACTAACGTATGGGGACAGGCATACATGAATCAACATTGAACGTGTCGGTCAGCAGCGTGTGAATCCGGGCTGTAGCACTGGGCTAACAGGACTTCGGGAACCCGGGCTGTAGCAGGCTAGGCAGGACTCCGGATGTCACCGCGTGACATTTCCCCGAAGGGACAGACACAGGAACGATGTGAAACACATGCCGGCCAGTCAAGTGTCCAGAGCAGTAGTGCTGGGCTAGCAGGACTCCGGTGAACCGGGCTGTAGCGGACTACTATGGCTCAAGGAGGCACTAGACTACATTTCCCCATAAGAGAGGCTGCCAAGGATAAACCACTAGATTGTCGGATCCCACACATAGCAATACACGTTACACGTACGCATAACATGCAAGTATGTGCTGTACAACATGGCATCACAACATAACGCGAACTCATATAGATAAAAGGCCCAGAAGAGCCACATAGCATTAAGTACAAACAGGGGTCACATGACCCATCATTCAGAGCATACAAGCAACG
>NW_025273693.1:0-1338 GCF_018294505.1 Triticum aestivum | reverse complement strand
TGGCCGGGCATTCTTAGCCCTTGCCGCAAGTCCTCGAGACGGGGCAACGGGGTCACATCTTTCGTGAGTCTCTGCTTGTTACCGCGCGTTCCTAATCCACTACGATTTGGATATTTGATCCGAGGGGCCTCTGGCCTGATAGCACTAACCATCACGTGGGCATAGTATGGGCGTTCTGCGTCGTGTACATCAGCCGAAGCTTAATAGACGTCAGCGACGGAGCGGCGCGCGCCGGGTTGGACTGGTAAGCTCCTGCCTTTTTAGGGAGGTAGCTAGGTCTGCTCACCGGCCGCCCACGCAACGTGCAGGAGTTCCCGGGGCGATGGCCCATGACCCCTGGGGGCATAGGTTTAGTCCGGCGTGCTTGACCTCTCTATTAAGCCTAGGTCGGGTTGCGGCGTATTGTTTGGCCGAGGCCGGGCATGACCCTGGAAAGTGTGTCCGGCCGGAGTCAATCGAGCGTGGTGGGTAAGTTGGTGCACCCCTGCAGGGAAGAAAACATCTATCGATAGCCTGTCCTATGGTAACGGACACTTGGAGTTGTATCCCGGTCGATACAACTAGAACTGGATACTTGTGATGAGAACTGGATGGTGATGAGGATTTGATTGTGATGATAACTGGATAGTATGGCTCTGGGATTGCTTTCTCGCAGGGAGTCGAGAAAGGATCTCTGGCCGAGGTTGATAACACTACTACCACTTTACTTATGCTACTCTACTCCCTCTTGTTTGCTGCAAGATGGTGGTTTCCCGAAGATGCTAGTCTTCGATAGGACTAGACCTTCTCTCTATTCTGGCATTTCTGCAGCCCAGTCCACATATACAGTCTTCCTTTGATAATGTTGCATATGTAGTGTAGATCCTTGCTTGCGAGTACTTTGGATGAGTACTCACGGTTGCTTTGCTCCCCCTTTTCCCCCTTCTTTCTTCTTTCTGGTTGTTGCAACCAGATGGTGGAGTCCAGGAGCCAGATGCCACCTTTGACGATTGCTGCTACCCCGAGGGTGCCTGCTACCACGTGACGGACGCCGAGGACCAGGAGTAGTTAGGAGACTCCCAGGCAGGAGGCCTTGCCTTTTCGATCGATGTTGCTTTTGTGCTAGCCTTCTTAAGGCAGACTTGTCTAACTCATGTCTGTGCTCAGATATTGTTGCTTCCGCTGACTCTTGTGTTTCGAGCTTATGTATTCGAGCCCTCGAGGCCCCTGGCTTGTAATATAAAGCTTGTATTATTTTATTTTGTGTCTAGAGTTGTGTTGTGATATCTTCCCGTGAGTCCTTGATCTTGATCGTACACATTTGCGTGTATGATTAGTGTACGATTGAATCGAGGGCGT
>NW_025273692.1:0-1338 GCF_018294505.1 Triticum aestivum | reverse complement strand
AACAATGGAAATCACTTCGGGACCCCAAAACCGTGAGTAATAGTCCACGAAACATGTCAGAATTGGCCAAAACTGTGAGTGTTGACGACAGACACATAAATGCACCCCGGGATTCATCAATCGTGGAAATCCCTCTGGGTCTCCAAAACATTGAGTAATAGTGCACGAAACGGACACGATTCGGCCAAATATGTGAGTGTTGATGACCGACACGTAAACGCACCCTGGGGTTCGTCAATCATGGAAATGACTCTGAGACCCCAAAATAGAGTAGTAGTCCAAGAAACGGGCCAGAATCGGCCCAAACTGTGATTGTTGATGACCGACATGTAAGCGCACCTTGGAATTCGACAACCATGGAAATCGCTTTGGGACCCCAAAACGGTGAGTAATAGTCCATGAAACGGGCCAGAATCGGCCAAAACTGCGAGTGTTGATGACCAACACGTAAGCACACCTTGGAGTTCAACAACAATGGAAATCACTTCGGGACCCCAAAACCGTGAGTAATAGTCCACGAAACATGTCAGAATTGGCCAAAATTGTGAGTGTTGACGACAGACACATAAATGCACCCCGGGATTCATCAATCGTGGAAATCCCTCTGGGTCTCCAAAACATTGAGTAATAGTGCACGAAACGGACACGATTCGGCCAAATATGTGAGTGTTGATCACCAACACGTAAACGCACCAAGGGTTCATCAATCATCGAAATGACTCCAAGACCCCAAAATAGAGTAATAGTCCAAGAAACGGGCCAGAATCGGCCCAAACTGTGATTGTTGATGACCGACATGTAAGCGCACCTTGGAATTCGACAACCATGGAAATCGCTTTGGGACCCCAAAACGGTGAGTAATAGTCCATGAAACGGGCCAGAATCGGCGAAAACTGCGAGTGTTGATGACCAACACGTAAGCACACCTTGGAGTTCAACAACAATGGAAATCACTTCGGGACCCCAAAACCGTGAGTAATAGTCCACGAAACATGTCAGAATTGGCCAAAACTGTGAGTGTTGACGACAGACACATAAATGCACCCCGGGATTCATCAATCGTGGAAATCCCTCTGGGTCTCCAAAACATTGAGTAATAGTGCACGAAACGGACACGATTCGGCCAAATATGTGAGTGTTGATGACCGACACGTAAACGCACCCTGGGGTTCGTCAATCATGGAAATGACTCTGAGACCCCAAAATAGAGTAGTAGTCCAAGAAACGGGCCAGAATCGGCCCAAACTGTGATTGTTGATGACCGACACGTAAGCGCACCTTGGAGTTCGACAACCATGAAAATCGCTTTGGGACCCCAAAACGGTGAGTAATAGTCCA
>NW_025273691.1:0-1338 GCF_018294505.1 Triticum aestivum | reverse complement strand
AGTAAAAGAGAGCAGGAGCGAGAGAGTGGGATTGTATCGGAATGAACAAGGGGGTTTTGCTTGCCTGGCACTTCTGAAGATAACATTGAGTCTTCATCAGTGTCAACGATCACATCATCGGTATCACGTCTATCGAGAGGGGACAAATACCGGCAACACAGAAGGGAACACAATCAATGCAATGCACAATATGATGCATGATCATGACATGGCAAAATGAATGTGTTTTGGGCTAATGCATCTAGCAACAAGTTAAATGAAGTTGGTTTGAATACAAGATTCAAATTCAAACTCCATATGTGATTATTCAAATGCCATTTAATTGATTTGTGCTAAACAGCACCTATAAGTTGTTCTAACATGCATGAAAATGGTACAGATGGATTCCTTGAATTTTTTTGATAATTTTTCATATATAATTTATTTAATTTGGAGTTACGGTTAATTTTCTATGAATTTTAGAAGTTTATACAATTTTCTGGATTTTCTGATTTATTTTAAATCCAGAAAATCATTTAATGCGTCAGCATGACATCACCTTGACGTCATCAGGTCAACGGGGCAGATTCAGGTCAAACCTGACCAGTGGGGTCCACTGGTCAGTGACACAACTAATTAACCAAGTTAATTAGCCTTAAGTTAATTCTAACTAAACTGTTTGTGGGGCCGGGGCCCACTGGTCAGCGACTAATCAGCTAACTAACCTAGGTTAAATAGTGTTAAACTAATACTAACTAAAATGTCAGGGGGGTGGCCCACACGTCAGTGACACACGGGGAAGGTCAAACCTGGGTCAACTCGCCGGAGTTGACCCGCGACTCGTCACCGGCGGAGCCAGAGATGGCAGAGGGGTGCGGGTTTCCTCCTCCGGCGACCAAATGGCCGGCGGAGAGCGTCTACGTGACGCGGGCGCTCGTCCGCGTCGAGTAGTGGCAGCGGCTGGGCCTAAGATGGCCGGAGTCGTCACCGGCGTCGAGCGTGGCGGTCGCCGGAGCTCGGGCGAGCTCGGGGTTGACGCTACGGTGGCCGGGGAGGCTCGTGCGGGGCACCTACGTGTTCCAGGCAGCGCGGGGAGGAAGCTGAGCACGACAGCCGGGCCACTAGGTGGCCGGAGGCACGTCGGCGGCGATCACAGACGGCGGCGGGTTTCGGTCATCAAGGGGGCGACGGCTACGGCAACCAAATGAAGAGGGAAAGAGGGGGAAACGGTGGCGGAGCTCACAGGGGTTGCGACGGTGGCCTCGGGGAGCTCGGGGAGGCGTCGGAGGCGGCGAATCGCCAGCGGTGAGCTTCGGTGGCCGGCGACGGAACGACGATGGTGGCG
The DNA here is from genome assembly GCF_018294505.1 of Triticum aestivum. Classification (NCBI taxonomy): domain Eukaryota; kingdom Viridiplantae; phylum Streptophyta; class Magnoliopsida; order Poales; family Poaceae; genus Triticum; species Triticum aestivum. Next base: position 14 of record NW_025273691.1, on the reverse strand, counting down.
GCGTTGCAGGGCTT
>NW_025273690.1:0-1338 GCF_018294505.1 Triticum aestivum | reverse complement strand
ATGCCTGACAAAAGATGAACACTGAACTACGCCTAGTTCACAACATATCAAGCTCAAACAAGCATGGCAAAAGAGCAAAAGAATACAGGTTCACAGACTTGGTGAAAAACTGGACATGGCAGTAAACAGCATCAGGTAGCAATGTTCAGAGCACGAAATCAACATGCTACAGGAACTTAACATAGCAAAACAAGGCATGGTACTGTTCTACTAAATGCACATGACAAAAGTCCCTTACTGACCATAAGCCAAAAAGGATCAGAAGATATGATGGCAAGTATGTAAACATAGCAAGTTTTGTTATCAGGTTTCAGACTTGGCACAAAACAGAGCATGGCAGAAATATTAATATGTAGGCCTCTTTATGAGCTTGATGCACTCACTACAGAGCAATGCATGACAAAACAAGCATACCTACAGCAAGATGGCATGTTTATGAAGCTAACCATGGCAAGAACAATTGCATAGCATGTATGGATCAACTACAATAAGCTTGGCAAAAATGCATATCATGTTAATAATCTGCCAGAAATATTTTATAGCAAAAGTAGAGCAAGATTGAGTCATGCTATGGCACTCTAAAATTGCAAACAGTTGCAGGAATAGATCAATTACGACTATAGCTACAAAACATCCGTACTGAACATCTCCAAAATATGTATGGATCTCTCTGTAGCATCAAGTTTACATGGCAACAAAATTACAGCAGACAAAGACTTAGAGAAATCACAAGTCCCTGAAATCAGAAATATTACGGGACCTACTTTGCATGCTTGTGCAAGTCACCACAGAAATCACAAAAATACATGGACTATACCACTGGAAAGATGGCATGGCATACTTCAAAACACATGTAGACCTCATGCTCAAAAGATGCACAGAATAAATGATACAAAAATGACAAATCTCCAAGTTCTATTAAGAACCAGAGAATAACAGCAACTAGCCCTCTTCCAAAGAAGATTTGGGCATCAAGATGACCCCTAATGAATATGGTGCAATTGAACAAAATGAAGAGCATCACAAGGCGAACAATTTGGCATATTACACGCGCGAATCGGAGCTATATGCAAGAAGTTATCGCATCGGGAACAGAGGCACATGCTGATAAGATTTAGGGACTTAGAGAAAAGAGGGGGTCGCGAGAAAAAGTCAACGTACGGTGGTTCGATCGGATCTGGATCGAGCAACTGCTACAGGAGCTCGCCGGCTCGGGCTGGGCTCGGCCGGAGCGGGCACCGGAGGAGGAGAGGGAGGCCGCGGCCTCGGGCGTAGGAGGGCGGCGCCGACGGGGAGGGACCGGTCGCCGGCGGGCGGGGCACAGCGGGGCCGGCGGCA
>NW_025273689.1:0-1338 GCF_018294505.1 Triticum aestivum | reverse complement strand
GGGGGGGGTAGCAATGCCACCGGAGCGTCGCACCGGGCCCTCATACATGCGGGGTGGTGTGGTGGCATGTCCGAAGAGGCGGGACGCGTCTCTGGGGCGTGGCCCCCCTCACGGACCGCGATGACACGGTAGTAGACGTTCTGCGGTAACGATGGAGCGTCAATATTACTAAATACTCGGAGCGTGATAAAATCATGATTTTTTTTGCATGACGTGGGCACATGTGCTATAGGAACGATGGTATTTTTTCATAATTTTTGGTGATGGAGAAGTATCCGAAAAATTCCCTCTACGTGGATTGCCCTTCGCGCGTCTACGGCTGTGGCCGGCGGCCTCCGGGGGCTAGCATGCCGCCAAATCTTGCGCCGGCGGCCTCTCACAAGTCTGGAAGTGTTTTCGCGGTTGCAAACACCTGGCACGCGTGTCCGGGGTGTGCCCCCCTCACGAACGGCGCTGCCGCCGGCACCTGGAGGAGGGAAACGGACGCGTGGGGCCTACACGGAGGGGATCTTGCTGTGGGACTTCCCCGGATGTTGCTCCAAAGTGTTCCTATGGGCTGACCTAACACAACCGGGTGCGGAGGTCCATTGGTCAAAGCCCGTCCGTGCAAAGTCAAAGGGGTAGATCCCGTTGTCAAACGCTACAAGGTTAGGCGGGACGGGGGCACTGGGGGGTAGCCATGCCACCGGAGCGTCGCACCGGGCTCTCATACATGTGGGGTGGTGTGGTGGCATGTCCGAAGAGGCGGGACGCGTCTCCGGGGCGTGGCCCCCCTCACGGACGGCGATGACACGGTAGTAGACGTTCTGTGGTAACGATGCGGCGTCAATATTACTAAATACTCGGAGCGCGATAAAATCATGATTTTTTTGCACGACGTCGGCACATGTGCTATAGGAACGATGGTATTTTTTCATAATTTTTGGTGATGGAGAAGTATCCGAAAAATTCCCTCTACGCGCATTGCCCTTCGCGCGTCTACGGGTGTGGCCGGCGGCCTCCGGGGGCTAGCATGCCGCCAAATCTTGCGCCGGCGGCCTCTCACAAGTCTGGAAGTGTTTACGCGGTTGCAAACGCCCGGCATGCGTGTCCGGGGTGTGCCCCCCTCATGAACGGCGCTGCCGCCGGCACCTGGAGGGGGGAAACGGACGCGTGGGGTCTACACGGAGGGGATCTTGCTGTGGGTCTTCCCCGGATGTTGCTCCAATGTGTTCCTATGGGCTGACCTAACACAACCGGGTGGGGAGGTCCACTGGTCAAAGCCCGTCCGTGCAAAGTCAAAGGGGTAGATCCCGTGGTCAAACGCTACAGGGTTAGGCGGGACGGGGGCACTGGGGG
>NW_025273688.1:0-1338 GCF_018294505.1 Triticum aestivum | reverse complement strand
ACTGCTTACCAGCATGTCATACTTTGGTTCAGCGGTATTGTGAGATGAAGCGGCCCGGACCGACATTACGCGTACGCTTACGCGAGACTGGTTTCACCGTTGCGAGCACTCATTGCTTAAAGGTGACCGGCGGGTGTCTGTCTCTCTCACTTTAGTTGAACCGAGTGTGGCTACGCCCGGTCCTTGCGAAGGTTAAAACAGCATCAACTTGACAAACTATCGTTGTGGTTTTGATGCGTAGGTAAGAACGGTTCTTGCTTAGCCCGTAGCAGCCACGTAAAACATGCAACAACAAAGTAGAGGACGTCTAACTTGTTTTTGCAGGGCATGTTGTGATGTGATATGGTCAAGACATGATGTGATATAATTTGTTGTATGAGATGATCATGTTTTGTAACCGAGTTATCGGCAACTGGCAGGAGCCATATGGTTGACGCTTTATTGTATGAAATGCAATCGCCATGTAATAGTTTTACTTTATCACTAAGCGGTAGCGATAGTAGTAAAAGAAAAAGTTGGCGAGACAACAACGATACTACGATGGAGATCAAGGTGTCGCGCTGGTGACGATGGTGATCATGACGGTGCTTCGGAGATGGAGATCACAAGCACGGTGCTTCGGAGATGGAGATCACAAGCACAAGATGATGATGGCCATATCATATCACTTATATTGATTGCATGTGATGTTAATCCTTTATGCATCTTATCTTGCTTTGTTTGACGGTAGCATTATAAGATGATCCTTCACTAAATTATCAAAGTATAAGTGTTCTCCCTGAGTATGCACCGTTGCGAAAGTTCTTCGTGCTGAGACACCACGTGATGATCGGGTGTGATAGGCTCTACGTTCAAATACAACGGGTGCAAAATAGTTGCACACGTGGAATACTCAGGTTAAACTTGACGAGCCTAGCATATAACAGATATGGCCTCGGAACACGGAGACCGAAAGGTCGAGCGTGAATCATATAGTAGATATGATCAACATAGTGATGTTCACCATTGAAACTACTCCATCTCACGTGATGATCGGACATGGTTTAGTTGATATGGATCACGTGATCACTTAGAGGATTAGAGGGATGTCTATCTAAGTGGGAGTTCTTAAGTAATATGATTAATTGAACTTGAATTTATCATGAACTTAGTACCTGATAGTATTTTGCTTGTCTATGTTAATTGTAGATAGATGGCCCGTGCTGTTGTTCCGTTGAATTTTAATGCGTTTCTTGAGAAAGCAAAGTTGAAAGATGATGGTAGCAATTACACGGACTGGGTCCGTAACTTGAGGATTATCCTCATTGCTGCACAGAAGAATTACGTCCTGGAAGCACC
>NW_025273687.1:0-1338 GCF_018294505.1 Triticum aestivum | reverse complement strand
AGTGGAGAGGAGCTCGAGAGGGGTGCGACAGTGGAACTTATAAACCACTGCGCGCCCCTCTCAGCTAGCGAGGTGGGACTAAACTTTCGTGCCGCACCGTGCCAGCACACGACCATTGGTCCCGGTTCGTGGCTACAACTGGGACCAATGCCCCTCCTTTAGTCCCGGTTGGTGGCGCCAACCGGGACCAAAGCCCTCTGCTTCCCGCCCTTTGGGCTGCTGAAAAGTGACCTTTGGTCCCGGTTGACGGTACCAACCGGGACTAAAGGCGGTCATTGGTCCCGGTTGGTGCCACCAATCGGGACTAAAGGCTTAGCTATATAAGGAAAATTTCAGAACCGCATCCCCACTTTGATCTCTCCTCCTCCTCTTGATCTCCCGACGCCGCGCGCCGTCGCCTGCCCGCGACGATACTGTGATCCCACTGGAGCTATGATCCTGTGATCGTTCCTTATCTTTGGGTGTCCACCGCCCGCGACGATACCCGTCAAGCGCTACGGTTCTAGCTGTATTAATTAGCAATGCTATATGTATGATAGTATTCCAGGAGTATTCGACGATGTACGGACACAAGAGATGATGTACTTTTGGTTATAATTGAATGCATGCTAATTTGAATACTACTTTATTTTACGATTTGGTTTTGTTTATTGAATGCTCATATTGGAAAAGTACTCCTACTTTGAATGCTAAAATTGAAGAGCACTCCATGCAGAAATCTAGGAGCCCCCTCCATCATCCACGCCGTCATGGGGGTAGCTTCTCCTTCATTCCCGTGTGCTAGATAATTTGTTGTAATAATGCACTCGGGAAAGAAAGGAGGAGCTACATACCATCACCGATAGTCAACCCGTGATTAATAATAATGATCTAATTTAGGTTTTTTAGTAGATATATTTAATATTTGAATTATGAACTTAGGCCGAAAATGTCGTACTCGGACGATGAAATCCACCCGGGGGAGTGCGACTGGTGCCATGACGACCGAGGTATGTGCAACAGGTTCATTGAGCTGGACGAAGATCAGCGCTTCAGCATTAAGCTCAAGGAGACCTTCGATGTTCATACGGTACGCAACAACGACAATAGTTTTTTTCGTAATTAAGCACGACTTCAACTATTTTAACGTGTATTTTTCATATTTTCCAATTCGACTAGCTTATCCCATGCTTTGCAAGACGCTATGTCTTGGAGAGGATGGGTTTTAAAGACCATGAAAGTATGAAAACCAAAAAAATTATCCTAAGTACCCATCATGGTGTGGATTTTCAAGTAAAGTTGTACAATGCTCAGAGTGTAACCCATTTTGGTTGCAAAAACTGGGAAGCACTTTGCAAG
>NW_025273686.1:0-1338 GCF_018294505.1 Triticum aestivum | reverse complement strand
TTCACCCTTAACTAGTCTCTGTTTATTCTGCAACTCCCGTTTCGAGTTACTAATCTTAGCAACTGAACTAGTATCAAATACTTAGGGTTTGCTATAAACACTAGTAAAGTACACATCAATAACATGTATATCAAATATACTTATGTTCACTTTGCCATCCTTCTTATCCGCCAATCACTTGGGGTGATTCCGTTTCCGGTGACCAGTCCCTTTGCAGTAGAAGCACTTAGTCTCAGGCTTAGGACCAGACTTGGGCTTCTTCACTTGAGCAGCAACTTGCTTGCCGTTCTTCTTGAAGTTCCCCTTCTTCCCTTTGCCCTTTTCTTGAAACTAGTGGTCTTATCAACCATCAACACTTGATGTTTTTCTTGATTTCTACCTTCATTGATTTCATCATCACGAAGAGCTTGGGAGTTGTTTCCGTTATCCCTTGCATATTATAGTTCATCACGAAGTTCTACTAACTTGGTGATGGTGACTAGAGAATTATGTCAATCACTATCTTATCTGGAAGATTAACTCCCACTTGATTCAAGCGATTGTAGTACCCAAACAATCTGAGCACATGCTCACTAGTTGAGCGATTCTCCTCCATCTTTTAGCTATAGAACTTGTTGGAGACTTCATATCTCACAACTCGGGTATTTGCTTGAAATATTAACTTCAACTCCTGGAACATCTCATATGGTCCATGACGTTCAAAACGTCTTTGAAGTCCCGATTCTAAGCCGTTAAGCATGGTGCACTTAAACTATCAAGTAGTCATCATATTGAGCTAGCTAAACGTTCATAACGTTTGCATCTGCTCCTGCAATAGGTCTATCACCTAGCGGTGCATCAAGGACATAATTCTTCTGTGCAGCAATGAGGATAATCCTCAGATCACGGATCCAATCCGCATCATTGCTACTAACATCTTTCAACACAATTTTCTCTAGGAACATATCAAAATAAACACAGGGAAGCAACAACGCGAGCTATTGATCTATAATTTGCAAAATACTACCAGGACTAAGTTCATGATAAATTTAAGTTCAATTAATCATATTACTTAAGAACTCCCACTTAGACAGACATCCCTCTAATCCTCTAAGTGATCACGTGATCCAAATCAACTAAACCATGTCCGATCATCACGTGAGATGGAGTAGTTTCAATGGTGAACATCACTATGTTGATCATATCTACTATATGATTCACGCTCGACCTTTCGGTCTCCGTGTTCCGAGGCCATATCTGCATATGCTAGGCTCGTCAAGTTTAACCTGAGTATTCTGCGTGCGCAACTGTTTTGCACCCGTTGTATTTGAACGTAGAGCCTATCACACCCGATCATCA
>NW_025273685.1:0-1338 GCF_018294505.1 Triticum aestivum | reverse complement strand
TTGTTCTCTGGCACTCGTTACAGTCAATCCATGTGCTGCCGCAGCTGCTATGATATCGGGGTCATCCGGACCGGCGGCTTTCACTATAAGCGGGGCAATCGATTGTTTACTTTGTTCCCCGAGCTGGGCAACTCGTTTCCCGCTTTTTTTACTTTCTAATTCCGTTTTCTCGGCCTCCTCCAAGGCTTTGTTCTCCTGGTTCTCCGCCCGCTCTTTCTTCTCCTTCAACATGAGTGCCTGCCTACGAAGTTCACGTGCATAGTCGTCAGGCAGATTCTTCGCGGCTTGGGACGGTGTGCTCAAAAATGACTTAGCCCACTTCTTTTGCTCATCAGAAAATACTGGCTTGGGCTCGGGCTCTCTTTTCTTCTTGCAGTCCGCCTTCCATTTCTCATGATCAGCAGCCGCGGCCGCGGCAGTTTCCTCGGCACTACGTTCCCAAGGCCTTGTGGGGAGAGGCTTCGATGATGGCTCCGGTACCTTTGTGGTCTTAGGTACATAAGGGTCCGGGTTAATAATCCAGGACTGCTTCTGCTTCTTTGCCGGAGGTGGATTGGGGGGCGGCGTCTGATCACCCGCCGGACGAGGACTGGGGGGCGGCGTCTGATCACCCGCCGGACGTTGTGGACTGGGGGGCGTCGGCTGACGTGATGGAGGTGTAGGTGAACCGCCACCACCGTAGGGGGGTGGACTTGTTGTCCTTGGCGCCTCGCCTGGAAACTTGATAAACTTCTTTTGCCATAGAATGAAATGGCGCTTGACATCTCCAAGTCTTTTCTCCCCTTCAGGTGTAGCAATGTCAATCTCCAGGTCCTCAAACCCTTGGACTATGTCCTCCACCGTGACACGAGCATAGCCATCTTGAATGGGGGTGTTGTGGTGGAGTGCTCCAGGTAAACATGGTAAAGCACTGCCGATGGCTACCTTCATGCACATGTTCCCGATAGGATAATACAGATGACATTCTTTCATCTCCTTTATATCGTCCACGGGGTAGCGAGGAGGCTCCGGTGCAGTAATTTCGACCACCAGAGGCTCCGGTGCAGTAATTTCGACCACCAGAGGCTCCGGTGCAGTAATTTCGATCGTCGGTGCATCTGCACCAGCCGGTGGGGCCTCCGTGGAAGCCACACTGCTTCTCCGCTGCTGGCTTCTGAGATCCGCTGGATGATCTTCATGCTGCGCCCGAGCTGCATCTCGTTCGGCTACTAGTACACTCACGGTTTTCTTCATCACATCCATTTCCGATGCCAACCGCGCCACAACATCTGCTTCCCGATCCATCTTTCTCTTCCGGCTTCTGTAACCGTACGGGTCATCGTTCTGGGGGAACCCTAT
>NW_025273684.1:0-1338 GCF_018294505.1 Triticum aestivum | reverse complement strand
GGGGGGGGCACACCCCGGAGACGCGTGCTGGGCGTTTGCAACCGCCTCAACACTTCCAGATTGTGAGAGGCCGCCTATGCAAGATTTGACGGTATGCTAGCCCCCGGAGGCCGCCGGCCACAGTCGTAGACGTGCGAAGAGCAATCCGCGTAGAGGGAAGTGTTCAGATACTTCTCCATCACAAAAAATTATGAAAAATTACCATCAGTCCTATAGCACATGTGCCCACGTTGTGTAAAAAACTCATGATTTTATCGCGCTCCAAGTATGTAATAATATTCACGCTGCATCGTTACTGCAGAACGTCTACTACCGTTTCATTGCCGTCCGTGAGGGGGGCCACAACCCGGAGACGCGTGCCGCCTCTTCGGACATGCCACAACACCACCCCGCATGTATGAGGGCCCGGTACGACGCTCCGGTGGCATTGCTACCCCCCCAGGGCCCCCGTCCCGGCTAACCCTGTAGCGTTTGACCACGGGATCTAGCCCTTTGACTTTGCACGTACGGGCTTTGACCAGTGGACCTCTCCACCCGGTTGTGTTAGGTCGGCCCAGAGGAACACTTTGGAGCAACATCCGGGCCAAACCCACAGCTACATCCACTCCGTGTAGACCCGACGCGTATGTTTCCCCCCTCTAGGTGCCGGCGGCGGCGGCGTCCGTGGGGAGGGGGCACACCCCGGAGACGCGTGCTGGGCGTTTGCAACCGCCTCCACACTTCCAGATTTGTGAGAGGCCGCCTACGCAAGATTTGACGGTATGCTAGCCCCCGGAGGCCGCCGGCCACAGTCGTAGACGTGCGAAGAGCAATCCGCGTAGAGGGAAGTGTTCAGATACTTCTCCATCACAAAAAATTATGAAAAATTACCGTCAGTCCTATAGCACATGTGCCCACGTTGTGTAAAAAACTCATGATTTTATCGCGCTCCAAGTATTTAATAATATTCACGCTGCATCGTTACCGCAGAACGTCTACTACCGTTTCATTGTCGTCCGTGAGGGGGGCCACAACCCGGAGACGCGTGCCGCCTCTTCGGACATGCCACAACACCACCCCGCATGTATGAGGGCCCGGTACGACGCTCCGGTGGCATTGCTACCCCCCAGGGCCCCCGTCCCGGCTAACCCTGTAGCGTTTGACCACGGGATCTAGCCCTTTGACTTTGCACGGACGGGCTTTGACCAGTGGACCTCTCCACCCGGTTGTGTTAGGTCGGCCCAGAGGAACACTTTGGAGCAACATCCGGGCCAAACCCACAGCTACATCCACTCCGTGTAGACCCGACGCGTCCGTTTCCCCCCTCCAGGTGCCGGCGGCGGCGGCGGCCGTGAGGGG
>NW_025273683.1:0-1338 GCF_018294505.1 Triticum aestivum | reverse complement strand
ATAAGCTAGTTCAAATAATTTTACACTAGAGTTGAACTAGCTCTATAAGCTAGTTCAAATAATTTTACACTAGAGTTGAACTAGCTCTATAGGCTAGTACAAATAATTTTACACTAGAGTTGAACTAGCTCTATAAGCTAGTTCATATAATTTTACACTAGAGTTGAACTAGCTCTATAGCCCAGTACAAATAATTTTACACTAAAGTTGAACTAGCTCTATAAGCTAGTTCAAATAATTTTACACTAGAGTTGAACTAGCTCTATAGCCTAGTACAAATAATTTTACACTAGAGTTGTACTCGCTCTATAAGCTAGTTCAAATAATTTTACACTAGAGTTGAACTAGCTCTATAGGCCTATACAAATAATTTTACAGTAGAGTTGAGCTAGCTCTGTAGCCTAGTACATATTGTTTTACACTAGAGTTGAACTAGCTCTATAAACTAGTTCAAATAATTTTACACAAAAGTTGAACTAGCTCTATAGCCTAGTGCAAATAATTTTACACTAGAGTCGAACTAGCCCTGTAAGCTAGTTCAAATAATTTTGCACTAGGGTTGATCTAGCTCCATAGCCTAGTACAAATAATTTTACACTATAGTTGAACTAGCTCTCTAAGCTAGTTCAAATAATTTTACACTAGAGTTGAACTAGCTCTATAGCCTACTACAAATAATTTTACACTAGAGTTGAACTAGCTCTCTAAGCTAGTTCAAATAATTTAAAACTAGGGTTGAACTAGCTATATAGCCTAGTACAAATAATTTTACACTAGAGTTGAACTAGGTCTCTAAGCTAGTTCAAATAATTTTACACTAGATTTGAACTAGCTTTATAGCCTAGTACAAATAATTTTACAGTAGAGTTCAACTAGCTCTATAAGCTTGTTATACTAATTTTACACTAGAGTTGAACTAGCTCTATAGCCTAGTAAAAAAATTACACTAGAGTTGAACTAGCTCTAAAAGCTAGTTGAAATAATTGTACATTAGAGTTGAACTAGCTCTATCGCCTAGTACAAATAATTTTACACTAGAGTCGAACTAGCTCTATGAGCTAGTTCAAATAATTTTATACTACAGTTGAACTAGCTCTATGGCCTAGTACAAATATTTTTACACTAGAGTTGAACTAGCTGCATAAGCTAGTTCAAATAATCATACACTAGAGTTGAACTAGCTCTATAAGCTTGTACAAATCATTTTATTCTACGGTTGAACTCGCTCTATAAGCTAGTTCAAATAATTTCACACTAGAGTTGAACTAGCTCTATAAGCTTAACATAAAATTTTGCACTAGAGTTGAACTAGCTCTATAGTCTAGTACAAAAAATTTT
>NW_025273682.1:0-1338 GCF_018294505.1 Triticum aestivum | reverse complement strand
GAGATTCTCGGAAGATGAACTACGATAGCAAGCTCCAAAACATGAGCTGGTTCTGCTACAAACATGTGAACACGTTGTCCAAGACAAGCATGACCACAAAGTAATCTTATAATAAAACACTACCGAGTTCAGGAGGGGGAACCATCAACGAGGGTATCGAAGTCCTTACATAAGTCCGGATTAGCTCTTATGAAGGAACTCCTCCTCCTTGAACAAATCAATCAGTGGCTTGGTGTGCTAGGGATACATATAGATTGAAGGTTGCAAGTCTTCAAACCACAGAATTCTTCGCACATGTGCATGACTGACTTGCAATGATTCCAGAGGAAGCAACATTGACTTTCTCGAGTCCACGGCGGCAACTTGCATCAAATGCACATGAACTAGAGGAAGTCACTTCTTACATCCGAACATATGCTTCATGAGCTAGCATGAGCAAATGCTTACACAAGTTTCCAACACTAGCTTGATGTTCAACAAAATTATGGAGAAGACAAGGATGTTGTCAATGGGCACAACAACAATTTATCTGGGTTCCCTTTTAAAAGGAATTCCATAGTTAAGTGAACAAGTGATAGCATTGGTCAGACCCAAAAGATATAATGGTGTATGCTCGAGGGATCAACCACGAGTAAGACAACATTACGAATATCGTTGGTTCTGGTCTGATTGGATGATAGCCCATACTCAATCAAAGGTTTGGGTAAGATAATAGATCCAACAATTGTTCACAAGGACCAATTGATGAAGATATCATCTTTTTTCAACACACACACACACACACACAAAAAGATATCCCTTAACATGAACTAAGTCGGACAAGCTTTTATCTTCCAACTCTCCAAGTTGTTGTTTAGCTTATCCAACTAGCTCAGGGTATCCAACACGGATTCTTGGAGAAGGGGTGGTTTACAGGAATAAACCAACTTGATCACGAACTCAATATAGCGGTCAGGTGACAACCTGGTAATACTTCTGAGAAGATATTCAGAAAATCACGAACCACCGGTATGTTACTAAGCTCGAGAACAATCTTGCTTTTCAGGGCAAGACGATATGATCAATAGAGCAAGGATTTGAAATAATCCTAACTCATCGATCGAGGAGTGAACCAGGAGAATGGATTAGGTAGCATGATCAACCTTAGAATGATGATTCAAAAACCAACATGCTAAGAATGAAATTATTATCCTTTAACTACCAAGCAACGAGGTTGCTGGGAGTATTGATTTCACACATCACAATTCATTTGTCGGTATTCCGGTTGCATCAACACGAGGGCCGAGGAATGACTAATGATGGAGAGAAGTATCACTGCACCAAGAGTTCATAGGATGG
>NW_025273681.1:0-1338 GCF_018294505.1 Triticum aestivum | reverse complement strand
ATTTCTTTTGCTTCACAAATTCTGGCCAATCATGTTTCAGTTTCTCATATTGTCCTTTGAAATCCGGAGTCTTGTTCTGCTTGACAAAGTCATGGGCTAGATTTTGCTTGAATTTCCGGAATGCGTCGGCCATCTTATGAAGAGCGAACTGTTTGACTAGCCTCCTCCTCTCCTTGTTTTCCTCAATCTTGTTACCCTCCTCATCGAATTTGTTGTATTCCGGAGGTAGAACGAAATGTTCCATAAGCTTCTTGAAGCAATCTTTTTTTGTTCTCTTATCGACAAAAGTGAAACCAGCAATTCGTGCCTTCTTTGGCTTATTCCACTCCTGGACGGTGATCGAGACGTTGTCTCTAACAACGGCTCCGCATTGGTTGACAAACTTGGTGGCGTTCTTGCGGGGCTCCAGCGGCCTGCCGGTTGCACTGTCGACAACCTCGATGGTGCATGTTTCTCCTTGTTTCATCGTCTTGGTTGCGCCACGCTTTGACGACATACTCGATTGTTTCGACGATCCGGCCGAGGGCTAAAATAAGAAAGAGAGTCGCGCGCGTTAGTACACACATATTTATTCAAATCAGTTAGTTTGTATCACCAGAGGCTCAATGTATATATATACCTCGGCGCCGGAGGTGGTTGCTACTTCCATTTGAAGATCGTCGTTTATCGACGTTTGTTCGGCATCATCTTGCTGACGGCGCCCTTCATCTTCACCATCAAGGTTCAGATAAGAAGAGATATCATCTTCTTCTTGTCCGGTCGGCACATATAGAATATCGTCGTTTATGATGCCGAACATATGTGCTTCACCGTCCGGATCATAGTTGTCCATAATCGGGTCAGCTCTATCGTCCGCCATTATGTCAGTCCTGAAAACTTGTAGTAAAAACAAATTAATTAAGTGAAGAAGGGGGGCGGTGGCGGTGGCGGTGGCGAAAGGGCGGTGGCAAAAGGAGGGGGCGAGGAAGGGGTGGGAGAGGGTGTCGCGGTAGAGCGCGAGACGGGGCGGCAGACGACGGCGTCACGGAGAGGGAGGCGAGGACAACACACATGTATAACCCTCGCCGCCCCCTCTCGATCCCAAAAAAAAAACACCGCGCGCATCGCCGCCCCCCTCGCCGCCCCCTCTCCGTATATGCGCGGGGTCGTGTACATTTTTTTAAAGCGGGATCGTTGTACATTGACGCGCGGGGTCGTTGTATATATTGATTATCAAGTTTTACTTCTTTTGTTGTTAATTATCAAGTTTTATATACGTTTTTTTGTTAATTATCAAATTTTACGGTTTTTTTGTTAATTATCAAGTTTTAAGTTATTTTACCGTTTTTGTTAAACTAA
>NW_025273680.1:0-1338 GCF_018294505.1 Triticum aestivum | reverse complement strand
GCCAGCTGGGCCGCGGTCCAGCAGGGGGGGGGGTTTGCCCCTTTTTTTTGTTTGGTTTTCTGTTTTTCTTTATTTATCTATAAACACTTAGGCATTTAATAAAAATTTGTTTGTTGCATAATATTTACCCTTGTAATATTCGTCAACCACCGAACAATTTTATTTTAAATTTTGAAAACTTTAATTGTTTTCATCAATTTGAATTTTGAATTTGAACGGTTTCGAATTATTTCGAGGATAGCAACAGTAATCGGGATGACGTGCCATGATTAGCGTGGGATTACTGTAGCAAGATTATCCGGGCGTTACAAATCTCCTCCACTACAAGAAATCTCGTCCCGAGATTTTAGGAGCTAGAAGGAAACAGTGCGGGGTATTCATCACGTAGGCGATCCTCGCGTTCCCAGGTGGCTTCGTCTTCAGAGTGATTCGACCACTGGACCTTGAGGAACTTGATCGCCTTCTGGCGTGTGCGGCGTTCAGCTTGGTCGAGAATGCGGACCGGATGCTCTTTATAGGAGAGGTCCTGTTGCAATTCGAGCACTTCATGGTCCACGGCTCGGATCGGGTCCTTGAAGCAGCGTCGAAGTTGTGACACGTGGAACACATCGTGAACCTGAGAAAGGTTCGATGGAAGCTCCAGTTGATATGCCACTTTTCCACGCCTCTCGAGGATAGTGAAAGGACCAATATAGCGGGGAGCTAGCTTCCCTTTGATCCCGAAGCGGTGAGCACCCTTCATTGGTGTAACTCGAAGATAGGCCTTTTCGCCAGGTTGATAGACCATGTCTTTATGATGACGGTCATAATTACTCTTTTGGCGGGACTGAGCAGTCTTGAGATTCTCGCGAATAATGCGGACTTGCTCTTCGGCATGTTGGATAATATCCGGACCGAAGAGTGGACGTTCCCCAGTTTCTGACCAGTTCAGAGGGGTTCGGCACTTTCGTCCATATAACACTTCGAAGGGGGCCATCTTCAGACTAGCCTGATAGCTATTATTATAAGAGAACTCGGCATACGGAAGAGATTCCTCCCATTTCTTGCCGAAGGAAATAACACAAGCTCGAAGCATGTCCTCGAGAACTTGGTTGACACGTTCAACTTGCCCTTGTGACTGAGGATGAAAAGCAGTGCTGAAAGATAGATGAGTGCCCATAGCTTCTTGGAAACTTGCCCAGAATCTTGAAGTGAATAAACTGCCACGGTCTGAACTGATAACCAGCGGAATACCGTGAAGCGAGACAATTCTGGTCATGTAGAGGTTTGCCAGCTGACTAGCAGTGATCGTTTCCTTGACAGCCAGAAAATGTGCAACTTTAGAAAGTCGGTCAATGA
>NW_025273679.1:0-1338 GCF_018294505.1 Triticum aestivum | reverse complement strand
GTGAAAATGTTCAAGATGGAGACATAGAGATTTGTAAAGTACATACGGACCTGAATGTAGCAGATCCGTTGACTAAACCTCTCCCTAGAGCAAAACATGATCAACACCAGAATTCCATGGGTGTTCGATTCATCACAATGTAACTAGATTATTGACTCTAGTGCAAGTGGGAGACTGTTGGAAATATGCCCTAGAGGCAATAATAAAAGCATTATTATTATATTTCCTTGTTCATGATAATTGTCTTTATTCATGCTATAATTGTGTTATCCGGAAATCGTAATACATGTGTGAATAACAGACACCAACATGTCCCTAGTGAGCCTCTAGTTGACTAGCTCATTGATCAACAGATAGTCATGGTTTCCTGACTATGGACACTGGATGTCATTGATAACGAGATCACATCATTGGGAGAATGATGTGATGGACAAGACCCAATCCTAAACATAGCACAAGATCGTATAGTTCGTTTGCTAGAGTTTTGCAATGTCAAAGTATCTTTTCCTTAGACCATGAGATCGTGTAAATCCCGGATACCGTAGGAGTGCTTTGGGTATGCCAAACGTCACAACGTAACTGGGTGACTATAAAGGTAGACTACGGGTATCTCCGAAAGTGTCTGTTGGGTGACATGGATCAAGACTGGGATTTGTCACTCCATATGACGGAGAGGTATCACTGGGCCCACTCGGTAATGCATCATCATAATGAGCTCAGAGTGACCAAGTGTCTGGTCACGGGATCATGCATTACGCTACGAGTAAAGTGACTTGCCGGTAACGAGATTGAACGAGGTATTGGGATACCGACGATCGAATCTCGGGCAAGTAACATATCGATAGACAAAGGGAATAGCGTACAGGATTGATTAAATCCTCGACATCGTGGTTCATCCGATGAGATCATCGTGGAGCATGTGGGAGCCAACATGGGTATACAGATCCCGCTGTTGGTTATTGACCGGAGAGTCGTCTCGGTCATGTCTGCTTGTCTCCCGAACCCGTAGGGTCTACACACTTAAGGTTCGGTGACGCTAGGGTTATGAAGATATGTATATGCAGAAACCCAAATGTTGTTCGGAGTCCCGGATGAGATCCCGGACGTCACGAGGAGTTCCGGAATGGTCCGGAGGTAAAGAATTATATATAGGAAGTGCTATTTCGGGCATCGGGACAAGTTTCGGGGTTATCGGTATTGTACCGGGACCACCGGAAGGGTCCCGGGGGTCCACCGGGTGGGGCCACCTGTCCCGGGGGGCCACATGGGCTGTAGGGGGTGCGCCTTGGCCTAGATGGGCCAAGGGCACCAGCCCCTATAGGCCCATGCGCCTAGGGT
>NW_025273678.1:0-1338 GCF_018294505.1 Triticum aestivum | reverse complement strand
GCAAAGGACGAGGTGACGATGCGCGTCGGGAATGGTTCCAAGGTCAATGTGATCGCCGTCGGCATGCTGCCTCTGCATCTCCCTTCGGGATTAGTTTTAAACCTTAATAATTGTTATTTAGTGCCAGCTTTGAGCATGAACATTGTATCGGGATCTCGTTTAATTCGAGATGGCTACTCTTTTAAATCTGAGAATAATGGTTGTTCCATTTTTATGAGAGATATGTTTTATGGTCATGCTCCTATGGTGAATGGTTTATTCTTTATGAATCTCGAACGTGATGCTACACATGTTCATAATGTGAGTACCAAAAGAAGTAAGGTTGATAATGATAGTCCCACATACTTGTGGCACTGCCGCCTTGGTCACATAGGTGTCAAACGCATGAAGAAGCTCCATGCTGATGGACTTTTAGAGTCTCTTGATTATGAATCATTTGACACGTGCGAACCATGCCTTATGGGAAAAATGACCAAGACTCCGTTCTCAGGAACAATGGAGCGAGCAACCGACTTATTGGAAATCATACATACTGATGTGTGCGGTCCGATGAGTGTTGAGGCTCGCGGTGGCTATCGTTATGTTCTCACCCTCACTGATGATTTAAGTAGGTATGGGTATATCTACTTAATGAAACACAAGTCTGAAACCTTTGAAAAGTTCAAGGAATTTCAGAGTGAGGTTGAAAATCAACGTGACAGGAAAATCAAGTTTCTACGATCAGATCGTGGAGGAGAATACTTGAGTCACGAGTTTGGCACGCACTTAAGAAAATGTGGAATAGTTTCACAACTCACACCGCCTGGAACACCTCAGCGTAATGGTGTGTCCGAACATCGTAATCGCACTCTGTTAGATATGGTGCGATCTATGATGTCTCTTACCGATTTACCGCTTTCCTTTTGGGGCTATGCTTTAGAGACTGCCGCATTCACTTTAAATAGGGCTCCGTCGAAATCCGTTGAGACGACACCGTATGAATTATGGTTTGGGAAGAAACCTAAGCTGTCGTTTCTAAAAGTTTGGGGATGCGATGCTTATGTCAAGAAACTTCAACCTGAAAAGCTCGAACCCAAGTCGGAAAAATGCGTCTTCATAGGATACCCAAAAGAAACTATTGGGTACACCTTCTACCTCAGATCCGAAGGCAAGATCTTTGTTGCCAAGAATGGGTCCTTTCTGGAGAAAGAGTTTCTCTCGAAAGAAGTAAGTGGGAGGAAAGTAGAGCTTGATGAAGTATTACCTCTTGAACCGGAAAATGGCGCAACTCAAGAAAATGTTCCTGAGGTGCCTGCACCGACTAGAGAGGAAGTTAATGAAAATGATCAAGATACTTCT
>NW_025273677.1:0-1339 GCF_018294505.1 Triticum aestivum | reverse complement strand
CATATATAAATCTTTTCATTCTGAGCTATAGATTATTTTCTATGATTTTTTGAAGTTTGTGATAATTTCTGGAATTTCCAATATAAGAATAATTCCAGTAAAAGCTTTACTGCGTCAGCCTGACGTCAGTGTGACGTCAGCAGGTCAACGGGGTCGTCCAGGTCAATCCTGACGTGTGGGTCCCCTGTGTCAGTGTCACTGTTAGGTAATTAGTTAATTAGGATTAGTTTTAACTCTAACTCAGATTAGTTAGCAGGCGGGCCCCACTCGTCAGTGACCCTGGGGGGTTAAACCGTGGTCAAACCACGTTGACTCGCCGGCGTTTAGCCGCCGGCGACGTCCAGACGCGGCGGTGGAGTGCGGGATCCCCCTCCGGCGACCAAAAGGACGGCGGAGAGTACCTATGTGTAGCTGGGGGCGAACCGCGTCGACTGGTGGTGGTAGTGGAGCTCGGGGTCGCCGGAATCGACGCCGGCGACGAGCCGTGTGGCTGCCGGAGTACGGTCGTGGTTGAAACCGTAGCTAGAGAGCACGGCGAGGGACATGCGATGGCGCTACGGGTTCCTGGCGTTGCGGTGAAGCTAATGGCTACGGTGGTGTGGCCGTTGGATGGCCGGAGCCTTGTCGGCGACGAGCTCGTGCGGCGGCGCGTTCGGGTGAACTTCGTGCGGTGGCTGCAGAGCTCGAGAGAGAGAGAGGAGAGGATGGAAAGGTGGCCATGCTCACGGCGGTTGCGACGGAGCAGACGGCGAGGTCGGAGACGAGCTGTAGCAGTGGCGACGGCGGAGGGGATCTCCGACGGTGAGCGGCGAAGGCGAGGTCGGTGACGGAGCTTCGGGGCAAACGAGCACTCGGGGCTCGGCTTGCTCGAAGGAGTGGGTGACGGCGGTGCTGTAGGACACGTTAGTACGGTGCGAGGTCGATGGTGGCCGCGGTTACTCCGGTGAGGTGGCTGCGGCGGCGTCGGCCATGGTAGGGAGAAGGCGAGGGAGAGGCGATGGGGGAGAATGGCAATGTCCAGGGGCTCGGGGCGCGTCGAGGGAGGTCGGCCAGCTCATCCGCGGCGGGGCGGCAAGCTGCTGGCGCCGTGGCGAGCTCACGCTCGCCGGCGTCACCTCTCTGCCTGCTCTGGCGAGAGCAGGCAGCTGACTGGCGCGGGCCAGCACAGTGCTGGGCCGCCAGGTGGGCTGCCAGGTAAGTTTTCTGCCTTCTGTTCTTTTCTCTTTTTTTATTTATTTCTGTACTGTGTTTTGAAATAGTAAAAATACTATTTCATTTGGAAAAATCCTGAAAATATTCTGAGGCACCTTTGAGATTATTCCCAACAGCCTAAAAATAC
>NW_025273676.1:0-1339 GCF_018294505.1 Triticum aestivum | reverse complement strand
TGTGGAATAGTTTCGCAACTCACGCCACCCGGAACACCACAACGTAATGGTGTGTCCGAACGTCGTAATCGTACTTTACTAGATATGGTACGATCTATGATGTCTCTTACTGATTTACCGCTATCATTTTGGGGATATGCTTTAGAGACGGCCGCATTCACGTTAAATAGGGCACCATCAAAATCCGTTGAGACGACGCCTTATGAACTGTGGTTTGGCAAGAAACCAAAGTTGTCGTTTCTTAAAGTTTGGGGCTGCGATGCTTATGTGAAAAAGCTTCAACCTGATAAGCTCGAACCCAAATCGGAGAAATGTGTCTTCATAGGATACCCAAAGGAAACTGTTGGGTACACCTTCTATCACAGATCCGAAGGCAAAACATTCGTTGCTAAGAATGGATCATTTCTAGAGAAGGAGTTTCTCTCGAAAGAAGTGAGTGGGAGGAAAGTAGAACTTGACGAGGTAACTGTACCTGCTCCCTTACTGGAAAGTTGTTCATCACAGAAAACTGTTTCAGTGACACCTACACCAGTTAGTGAGGAAACCAATGATAATGATCATGAAACTTCAGATCAAGATACTACTGAACTTCGTAGATCAACCAGAGTAAGATCCGCACCAGAGTGGTACGGTAATCCTGTTCTGGAGGTCATGCTACTAGATCATGATGAACCTACGAACTATGAAGAAGCGATGATGAGCCCAGATTCCGCAAAATGGCTAGAAGCCATGAAATCTGAGATGGGATCCATGTATGAGAACAAAGTATGGACTTTGGTTGACTTGCCCGATGATCGGCAAGCGATTGAGAATAAATGGATCTTTAAGAAGAAGACTGACGTTGATGGTAATATTACTGTCTACAAAGCTCGACTTGTCGCAAAAGGTTTTCGGCAAGTTCAAGGAATTGACTACGATGAGACCTTCTCACCCGTAGCGATGCTTAAGTCCGTCCGAATCATGTTAGCAATTGCCGCATTTTATGATTATGAAATTTGGCAAATGGATGTCAAAACTGCATTCCTGAATGGATTCCTGGAAGAAGAGTTGTATATGATGCAACCAGAAGGTTTTGTCGATCCAAAGGGAGCTAACAAAGTGTGCAAGCTCCAGCGATCCATTTATGGACTGGTGCAAGCCTCTCGGAGTTGGAATAAACGTTTTGATAGTGTGATCAAAGCATTTGGTTTTATACAGACTTTTGGAGAAGCCTGTATTTACAAGAAAGTGAGTGGGAGCTCTGTAGCATTTCTGATATTATATGTGGATGACATATTACTGATTGGAAATGATATAGAATTTCTGGATAGCATAAAGGGATACTTGAATAAAAGTTTTT